>NC_134832.1:150901015-151158608 GCF_004210375.1 Tachypleus tridentatus | reverse complement strand
TTCACATTGTTCTGTTGGTTATACTAGTAGTGCTCTCTTCACATTGTTCTGTTGGTTATACTAGTAGTGCTCTGTTCACATTGTTCTGTTGGTTATACTAGTAGTGCTCTCTTCACATTGTTCTGTTGGTTATACTAGTAGTGCTCTGTTCACATTGTTCTGTTGGTTATACTAGTAGTGCTCTCTTCACATTGTTCTGTTGGTTATACTAGTAGTGCTCTCTTCACATTGTTCTGTTGGTTATACTAGTAGTGCTCTCTTCACATTGTTCTGTTGGTTATACTAGTAGTGCTCTGTTCACATTGTTCTGTTGGTTATACTAGTTCTGTTGGTTAGTGCTCTCTTCACATTGTTCTGTTGGTTATACTAGTAGTGCTCTCTCCACATTGTTCTGTTGGTTATACTAGTAGTGCTCTCTTCACATTGTTCTGTTGGTTATACTAGTAGTGCTCTCTCCACATTGTTCTGTTGGTTATACTAGTAGTGCTCTCTTCACATTGTTCTGTTGGTTATACTGTAGTGCTCTGTTCATAATATTAGTCATGTTCTTGTGTTTATACAAATAGTGCTTTTTTGTTACTTATGCTAGTTTTTCGTGTTACTTATGGTAGATCTGTCTTGTAGGAAAAGTATTGATATTCTGTTATATATAGTAGTTGATCTATTTTAATTCTTAATTGTGTTTTGTTTTTATAACAGTAAAAATCTTTTGGTTATACTTGGTTTATTCTGTTTCTTTTACTAGTGTGTTTTGTAGGCTGTACAAATAGTTTACTGTTGGTTATACTAGTGTGTTTTGTAGGCTGTACAAATACTTTTCTGTTGGTTATACTAGTGTGTTTTGTAGGCTGTACAAATAGTTTTCTGTTGGTTATACTAGTGTGTTTTGTCGGCTGTACAAATAGTTTTCTGTTGGTTATACTAGTGTGTTTTGTAGGCTGTACAAATAGTTTTCTGTTGGTTATACTAGTGTGTTTTGTAGGCTGTACAAATAGTTTTCTGTTGGTTGTACAAGTTATGTTTTGTCACTTATAACAGTTCTGTTTTGCTACTGAGTTGTACTATATTAGTACCTTTTGTTTATACTTAATATTTTCTATTACTTATAGTAAAACTTATCAGTTTTGGAGGTCGAATGTCATATGAAAAATCATGAAAATTAAAATAATCCCTCACACTGTGTTTATGCTATTATTCAGTCAAAAATGTTGAGATGTTGACGAAACTAGGAGAACATTTGTAAAGACGTATCTCTCGTTGTGCTGCCCCAAGAGGACAGAGTGTATGTGATTAACACTGTGTTATGGAGTTATGGTCTCCACTGATTGCCCGTGTTGTTGTCTGCTGTTGATCATGGTGTTCTGCTTGTTTTGTTGGTTGTGGTCATTTGTCTTCTTGCTGTTGTGAATACTATAGTCGCCTTAGGAACATATATTTTTGTTTTTGCTATGTGTGAGTAGTAATATTTTATTGGTGTAATTAATTGTTTTTGCTATGTGTAAGTAGTAATATTTTATTGGTGTAATTAATTGTTTTTGCTAGGTGTAAGTAGTAATATTTTATTGGTGTAATTAATTAATTAAATTAAATCATTTATGTAAACAAAAGTTTACTAGTGACGATTATTCTTTTCAAAACACGTGAATGAATTTTATATTAACGCACTTCAGACTTATTAATTCTTGGATCCTCAGACTAAAGACGAAAGCAATTTAGTAAATTAATTCTTGGATCCTCAGACTAAAGACGAAAGCGATTTAGTAAATGATAACATGTACTTAATTAATTTTACTGGGTTTACCTGTGTTGAGAAAGGTTCTCTTTCGAAGCGTTTAAAAAGATGTAAGCTAACTGAGATTTTAGAGAAGAGCTTTTGTGACTTGATCTTCGTATAACATAACAAAAGAAAATAATTAATTAACTGTATGTGAAGCGTTTAAATAAGCCTTATTTTGGAATGGTGTTGCTTTATGCAGTGTCTAGTAAGAAGCTAGTCCAATGTACAGAAGCTTATATAAGCCATATTTTGTAGGTTTTGTGAATTGTATTTTATATTTAAGAATTACCTGTTTCACATAATTCAGAAATGACGTTAGATTTGAAAATTTTCTATGTTGTATAATTGAACAACGACGACAGATTTAGAAGCTATCTATCTTACACAGTTCAATAATGACATTAGGTTTAGAAATTATTCATGTTATATAATTCCACAATGACGTCAGATTTAGAAATTGTCTGTCTTAAATAATTGAACAATGGCATTAAATTTAGAAATTATGTATCTTATATAATTTGAGAATGACGTTAGATTTAATAATTATCTATTTGACATAAATCTACAATGGCGTTAGATCTAGAAATTATATATCTCATATAACTCAATGACGTCAGATTTAGAAATTATTAATCATATATAATTCAACAATGATGTTTGATTTAGAAACTATATATCTTACATAACGCTATGTAACACAAATTGTTCCTGGATAGTATGTGTTATTTCTTAATCGCTTATGTTGTAAAAGTACAGAAAATGACCATTATTCCCTTCAAACTTTGCTTTTGTGACTTAGTGAAGTTTAGAAATTAACCTATTTTGTATGTAAAACTGGCAAATCTGCACATTTTCATTTACATAAGGTCTGAATACAACAACATATGAATCAAACTTTACATGTATTTATACTAGTGTTATACAAGAATGAACAAAAACGTTTAGAAGTGAGTAGGATTTCGAGATTTGCGACTGTAATGTAAATCACTTTCACGTATCAGCCCCTAAATATAGTCTCCCGTTATGTTTTCGTTAGACGCTCCTTGGTAGCGGCGTTCAAAGTTCAGTATATCTTGGTGGAAGCGCTCGCCTTGCTCCTCGGAGTATGCTCCCATGTTCTCCTTGAATTTATTAAGATGAGCGTCAAGGATATGGACTTTCAGGGATATCCTGCAGTCCATTTTGTGTAGTTTTACACCAGAACCTCAAACAGTTCCACATAATTATCGGCCCTGTGATTGCCCAAGAAGCCCCGAACCACTGTGACAAAGCTTCCCCAAGCCTTTTTTTCCTTCCTACTAAGCTTCTGGAGAAATTCAATGCACTCTGTGGTACAACGAAGACACCAGCTTTGACCTTTGCCTCAGACAGCTGAGGGAAGAAGTCTCGAAGGTATTTGAAGGCTGCAGACTCTTTATCAAGAGCTGTGACAAATTATTTCATAAGACCCAATTTTATGTGCAATGGTGAGAACAACGCCTTCTGGAGGTCCACTCGGGTCTCACACTTGACATTGTGCCTCCCCACAGAGAACTCTGTCCGTTGTGGCCAGTGCTTCCTGTTGTAGTGTGCTGCAGTGCCCCTGCTGTCCTAAAGGCAAAGATAACAGGGAAACTTGGTAAAGCTTCCTTGGGGACCCGTCAGGAATGCCACCATTTTGAGGTCTCCGATAATCTCCCAACCATACTCATCATGCTCCAAGGCTTCTAGCAAGGTCTTAATGCTGTTGTATTCCTCTTTGAGCCAGGGGAAGAGACGGATACTTATTCCCGTTATAAAGCAGCACAGCTTTGAGGCCTCTACAACATTCTAAAAAGTTCTTGAAATTATTGTAAGCTCTATAAAATATTCTATCTTTTTGCCTCGAAACACGAAAAAGTAAAACTTTTGTTACTTAGTGTATTTCAACAATGGAGTTTGATTTAGAAACTATATATCTTATATAATTCAGCAATGATGTTAGATTTAAAAATTATCTATCTTATAGAATTCAATAATGACGTTAGATTTATAAATTATTTATCCTACATAATTCGACAACATTTGTGTTAATATATGAACTGAAACTTCCACCATGTGTTTAGGATAAGTTTCCACATTATTTTTATTTTTAGAAGATTTACGTTTCACTCACCAGAAGCGTCTCCTAGCGACAGGTCCTAAATTACTACTTATATATAATGCAATGTTTGATCAGTGTTCCCGATTCACAGTGTCATGAGGATTTATATACTGATGAAGTTCGAAGTCACTGGACTTTATCGTTGATACCAAACATTCCAATACCATTCCCACTAGAAATAACGTTAGATGAAAGTTCATTAATGTTTTATTGGTGAATTAGGTGGGCAAAGTATCCGTTAGAGTAACACAAAACAGCAATAAGTAAATACGGATATAGAAAGGTGTGTGAGTAAGTTTTTATGTATTTATATTTAAATGTTCACGAACTGGTTTGTTATATTACGTAGGTTGCATAGATTCTTAAACTATTGCACATATAATACATACATAAACAACTCTCTCACAAAGACACATAAATGTAAATACTTTTATGATAACGAGACGGTTTCATCAGTTATTAATTCCTTACATATATAAATGTATGAAAATATATATGTATAGCTTCAACTAAACAAACGAAATTAAGATATTCTGTGAAGAGTTTGCCCTTAAAACTTGGATAAAAACTATAACATGGAAACCTAAAATGTTTTCTGTTAAAATACTCCGTATTTTGGATTTAACAATGTTGTAAAAACACGTCCTATAAGGTTTACTTATATTGTATATATTTCTTCTATATGGTTTGATAAAATTATAAATACACCGCCGATAAGGTGTAATAATATTGTATATACACCGTCTGCAAGGTGTAATGATATTCCATATACACCATCTATAAAGTGTAATACTGTTGTAGATAACCGTCTATAAGGTGTAATAATGTTGTATGTACCTCGTCTACAAGGTATAATAATATTGTAGATACACCGTCTATAAAGTGTAATAATGTTGTATATACACCGTCTATAAAGTATAATAATGTTGTATATACACCGTCTATAAAGTGTAATAATGTTGTATATACACCATCTATAAAGTGTAATAATGTTGTATGTACACAGTCTATAAAGTGTAATAATGTTGTAGATACACCGTCTATAAAGTGTAATAATGTTGTAGATACACCGTCTATAAAGTGTAATAATGTTGTAGATACACCGTCTATAAAGTGTAATTATGTTGTATGTACACCGTCTATAAAGTATAATAATGTTGTATATACACCATCTATAAAGTGTAATAATGTTGTAGATACACCGTCTATAAAGTGTAATAATGTTGTAGATACACCGTCTATAAAGTGTAATAATGTTGTAGATACACCGTCTATAAAGTGTAATAATGTTGTATATACACCGTCTATAAAGTATAATAATGTTGTATATACACCGTCTATAAAGTGTAATAATGTTGTATATACACCATCTATAAAGTGTAATAATGTTGTATGTACACAGTCTATAAAGTATAATAATGTTGTATATACACCATCTATAAATTGTAATAATGTTGTATGTACACAGTCTATAAAGTATAATAATGTTGTATATACACCGTCTATAAAGTGTAATAATGTTGTAGATACACCGTCTATAAAGTGTAATAATGTTGTAGATACACCGTCTATAAAGTGTAATAATATTGTATATACATCATCTATGAGGTGTAATAATATTGTATATACATCATCTATGAGGTGTAATAATATTCTAAATACACGAGGTATACCATATTATAACGACGAGTGAAGTATTGTTTACATTTTGCTCTATCGAACCTTTGGAAAAGGTAATGACACGTTGAGAAAAACCGCGAATTACATATACAGACAGTAAGAACCAAAGTTTAGGTAATTACATAAATAAAAGATTTCTTGTAGTGCATCACACAGTGGTAGTAATCGTCTTCCATCCAAGTGCTTAAATTTCAGAAAGTACATTTTAAGTATACAATTTCTAAATGTATTATTTGTATATGATGGTGCATTATTATAATACAATAAAAATAGTAAATAAAATGAGAGGTCTGCGTCAAGTTTCAAAGAAAGTTTACGGGTCAGATATGAGGTTTTCTACAGAGACAACAATAAATAAATTAATTATCTTATTGTACTAAAACCCAGGAATCAATTTCCTGTGGTGGACAGAGAACATACAGCTATTATGTAGGTCTTGGTTAAAACAAGTAAACACAAAATTGGTATTTGAGAAATACGGCAATACGAGTATGAAGTAATAAAAACTGTTAAAGGCGGTTATATCATATGTTTACTGTCGTATCGACTACATTTCTGTTGTCAAAGATGTCGCATGAGTTTTATTTTACGAGCTTTATGGTCTGGAAGTCCAGGCCAGTACTATTCGTCCAGTAATTTATTCTATTGCTTGTATATATATATATTTTTTCTTTCCGTAAGACACAAAACGCTGATATTTCTCGAATAAATTTTCTATTTTATCAACCCCTAGAATATAAAGAACGTCATACGTGTACGTAACTTGATTTATATTGAAATAAATATCTTACAGGATATTTCTATTCCTTGTTTATGTAATGGTTTTATTCCTCTGATAAAACAACGACATCGAAATGAAACTATATGAAATTGTTTTGTCCTCATATTCTAACGTTTATCTTTTGATTCTAAATTTCTAGCTTCTCAGTTTAGGACCTCAACAACTTTTATAAATTCTTGCTCGCTTTAAAAATGTCGGCCACTCACAATATTAAAATCATTTCGAACCATTACGTCTAGCCAGTAGTGGATGATGTACTTTCTATGAAGAAAATGTGTTGAAAGGGGCAAATTTTATCACGTTCGAGTTTAGCCTAACTGGTTTCTTATCGTTTTGATGTCACAGATTATTTCCCATATCGAAACTAGATATGTGTTATAAGAGTGACAAGGCCTGGTGTTGTCGCGTGCTTAACACGTTCAGCTCCTTATCTTCGGGTCTCAGTGTCGAATCTCGTCACCAAATGTGCTCACTGTTTCAAACGAGTTTGTGCGTTGCAGTTTTTGTTTTAAATTCGCGCAAAGTTACACGAGAGCTATCTGTGCTAGCCATCTCTAATTTAGCAGATTAAGGCTAGAGGGAAGGTAGCTAGTTATCACTAGCCTCCGCCAACTCTTGGGCTACTCTTTTATCAACGACTGTCACAATATAACTGAATATTATAACAATTGTCCATCTTACATAATTCAACAATGAAGTTAGAATTAGAAATTATGTATCTCACGTAATTAAACAATAATATTAGATTTAGTAATTATCTACATTATATATTTATAATTAATCTAAATTATATTTAGATATTATTTGTCTTATATAATTCAATAACGACGCTAGATTTAGAAATTATCTATGTTATATATTTCAACAGATTATATAAGACATTACTTATTGGATGACTACAGTATTAAGTGACGTACCAGTATAATTGTGAGTTCCAAGTGTATAGCTTATACTGTCTGTCCTATGGTTTTAAGTTACGTTGTCACAGTTGGGAGCCGCTAGTATATGTACATGTTCTTGTGAAACTCGGTGTTCAGTGGAGGTACTTATTGTTTTCACACTTAGTGCTGTAACTTCTAGTGGATGTACTTATTGTTACATTTAGTATTAAAGCCTCTAGTGAATGTACCTATTGTTGTCACACTTATTGATGAAGCCTCTATTGGATGTACTTATTGTTGTTACATTTAGTATTAAAGCCTCCAGTGAATGTACTTATTGTTGAAGTTTTTAGTGGATGTACTTATTGTTGTTACAATTAGTATTAAAGCCTCTAATGAATGTACATATTGTTGTTACACTAAGTATTAAAGCCTCTAGTGAATGTACTTGTTGTTGTTACACTTAGTATTAAAGCCTCTAGTGAATGTACTTGTTGTTGTCACACTTATTGTTGAAGCCTCTAGTAGATGTATCTCTTGTTGTTACACTTAGAATTCAAGCATCTAGTGAATGTAATTATTGTTGCCACATTTATTGTTGAAGCCTCTAGTGGATGTACTTCTCGTTGTTACACTTAAAATTAAAGCATCTAGTGAATGTACTTATTGTTGTAACACTTGTTGTTGAAGCCTCTAGTGGGTGTAATTCTTGTTGTTACACTTGTTGTTGAAGCCTCGAGTGGGTGTACTTCTTGTTGTTACACTTAGTATTAAAGCCTTTAGTGAATGTACTTATTATTGTCACACTTATTGTTGAAGCCTCTAGTGGATGTATTTCTTGTTGTTACAGTTAATATTAAAGCCTCTTGTGAATGTACTTATTGTTGTTACACTTAGTATTCAACCCTCTAGTGAATGTACTTATTGTTGTTACACTTAGTATTAAAGCCTTTAGTGAATGTACTTATTATTGTCACACTTATTGTTGAAGCCTCTAGTGGATGTATTTTTTTGTTTTTACAGTTAATATTAAAGCCTCTTGTGAATGTACTTATTGTTGAAGCCTCTAGTGAATGTACTTTTTGTTGTTACACTTAGTAATCAAGCCTCTAGTGAATGTACTTATTGTTGTTACACTTAGTATTAAAGCCTTTAGTGAATGTACTTATTATTGTCACACTTATTGTTGAAGCCTCTAGTGGATGTATTTTTTGTTGTTACAGTTAATATTAAAGCCTCTTGTGAATGTACTTATTGTTGAAGCCTCTAGTGGATGTACTTTTTGTTGTTACAGTTAAAATTAAAGCCTCTTGTGAATGTACTTATTGTTGAAGCCTCTAGTGAATGTACTTATTATTGTCACACTCATTGTTGAAGCTTCTAGTGGATGTATTTTTTGTTGTTACAGTTAATATTAAAGCCTCTTGTGAATGTACTTATTGTTGAAGCCTCTAGTGAATGTACTTATTATTGTCACACTTATTGATGAAGCCTCTAGTGGATGTACTTATTGTTGTTACACTTAGTATTCAAGCCTCTAGTGAATGTACTTATTGTTGTTAAACTTAGTATTAAAGCCTTTAGTGAATGTACTTATTATTGTCACACT
The DNA here is from genome assembly GCF_004210375.1 of Tachypleus tridentatus. Classification (NCBI taxonomy): domain Eukaryota; kingdom Metazoa; phylum Arthropoda; class Merostomata; order Xiphosura; family Limulidae; genus Tachypleus; species Tachypleus tridentatus. The sequence goes on along the minus strand of NC_134832.1, from coordinate 151,149,758 downwards.
TATTGTTGAAGCCTCTAGTGGATGTATTTCTTGTTGTTACAGTTAATATTAAAGCCTCTTGTGAATGTACTTATTGTTGTTACACTTAGTATTCAACCCTCTAGTGAATGTACTTATTGTTGTTACACTTAGTATTAAAGCCTTTAGTGAATGTACTTATTATTGTCACACTTATTGTTGAAGCCTCTAGTGGATGTATTTCTTGTTGTTACACTTAGTATTAAAGCCTTTAGTGAATGTACTTATTATTGTCACACTTATTGTTGAAGCCTCTAGTGGATGTATTTCTTGTTGTTACAGTTAATATTAAAGCCTCTTGTGAATGTACTTATTGTTGTTACACTTAGTATTCAACCCTCTAGTGAATGTACTTATTGTTGTTACACTTAGTATTAAAGCCTTTAGTGAATGTACTTATTATTGTCACACTTATTGTTGAAGCCTCTAGTGGATGTATTTTTTGTTTTTTACAGTTAATATTAAAGCCTCTTGTGAATGTACTTATTGTTGAAGCCTCTAGTGAATGTACTTTTGTTGTTACACTTAGTAATCAAGCCTCTAGTGAATGTACTTATTGTTGTTACACTTAGTATTAAAGCCTTTAGTGAATGTACTTATTATTGTCACACTTATTGTTGAAGCCTCTAGTGGATGTACTTTTGTTGTTACAGTTAAAATTAAAGCCTCTTGTGAATGTACTTATTGTTGAAGCCTCTAGTGAATGTACTTATTATTGTCACACTCATTGTTGAAGCTTCTAGTGGATGTATTTTTTGTTGTTACAGTTAATATTAAAGCCTCTTGTGAATGTACTTATTGTTGAAGCCTCTAGTGAATGTACTTATTATTGTCACACTTATTGATGAAGCCTCTAGTGGATGTACTTATTGTTGTTACACTTAGTATTCAAGCCTCTAGTGAATGTACTTATTGTTGTTAAACTTAGTATTAAAGCCTTTAGTGAATGTACTTATTATTGTCACACTTATTGTTGAAGCCTCTAGTGGATGTATTTCTTGTTGTTACAGTTAATATTAAAGCCTCTTGTGAATGTACTTATTGTTGTTACACTTAGTATTCAACCCTCTAGTGAATGTACTTATTGTTGTTACACTTAGTATTAAAGCCTTTAGTGAATGTACTTATTATTGTCACACTTATTGTTGAAGCCTCTAGTGGATGTATTTCTTGTTGTTACACTTAGTATTAAAGCCTTTAGTGAATGTACTTATTATTGTCACACTTATTGTTGAAGCCTCTAGTGGATGTATTTCTTGTTGTTACAGTTAATATTAAAGCCTCTTGTGAATGTACTTATTGTTGTTACACTTAGTATTCAACCCTCTAGTGAATGTACTTATTGTTGTTACACTTAGTATTAAAGCCTTTAGTGAATGTACTTATTATTGTCACACTTATTGTTGAAGCCTCTAGTGGATGTATTTTTTTGTTTTACAGTTAATATTAAAGCCTCTTGTGAATGTACTTATTGTTGAAGCCTCTAGTGAATGTACTTTTTTTGTTGTTACACTTAGTAATCAAGCCTCTAGTGAATGTACTTATTGTTGTTACACTTAGTATTAAAGCCTTTAGTGAATGTACTTATTATTGTCACACTTATTGTTGAAGCCTCTAGTGGATGTACTTTTGTTGTTACAGTTAAAATTAAAGCCTCTTGTGAATGTACTTATTGTTGAAGCCTCTAGTGAATGTACTTATTATTGTCACACTCATTGTTGAAGCTTCTAGTGGATGTATTTTTGTTGTTACAGTTAATATTAAAGCCTCTTGTGAATGTACTTATTGTTGAAGCCTCTAGTGAATGTACTTATTATTGTCACACTTATTGATGAAGCCTCTAGTGGATGTACTTATTGTTGTTACACTTAGTATTCAAGCCTCTAGTGAATGTACTTATTGTTGTTAAACTTAGTATTAAAGCCTTTAGTGAATGTACTTATTATTGTCACACTTATTGTTGAAGCCTCTAGTGGATGTATTTCTTGTTGTTACAGTTAATATTAAAGCCTCTTGTGAATGTACTTATTGTTGTTACACTTAGTATTCAACCCTCTAGTGAATGTACTTATTGTTGTTACACTTAGTATTAAAGCCTTTAGTGAATGTACTTATTATTGTCACACTTATTGTTGAAGCCTCTAGTGGATGTATTTCTTGTTGTTACACTTAGTATTAAAGCCTTTAGTGAATGTACTTATTATTGTCACACTTATTGTTGAAGCCTCTAGTGGATGTATTTCTTGTTGTTACAGTTAATATTAAAGCCTCTTGTGAATGTACTTATTGTTGTTACACTTAGTATTCAACCCTCTAGTGAATGTACTTATTGTTGTTACACTTAGTATTAAAGCCTTTAGTGAATGTACTTATTATTGTCACACTTATTGTTGAAGCCTCTAGTGGATGTATTTTTTTGTTTTACAGTTAATATTAAAGCCTCTTGTGAATGTACTTATTGTTGAAGCCTCTAGTGAATGTACTTTTTGTTGTTACACTTAGTAATCAAGCCTCTAGTGAATGTACTTATTGTTGTTACACTTAGTATTAAAGCCTTTAGTGAATGTACTTATTATTGTCACACTTATTGTTGAAGCCTCTAGTGGATGTACTTTTTGTTGTTACAGTTAAAATTAAAGCCTCTTGTGAATGTACTTATTGTTGAAGCCTCTAGTGAATGTACTTATTATTGTCACACTCATTGTTGAAGCTTCTAGTGGATGTATTTTTTGTTGTTACAGTTAATATTAAAGCCTCTTGTGAATGTACTTATTGTTGAAGCCTCTAGTGAATGTACTTATTATTGTCACACTTATTGATGAAGCCTCTAGTGGATGTACTTATTGTTGTTACACTTAGTATTCAAGCCTCTAGTGAATGTACTTATTGTTGTTAAACTTAGTATTAAAGCCTTTAGTGAATGTACTTATTATTGTCACACTTATTGTTGAAGCCTCTAGTGGATGTATTTTTGTTGTTACAGTTAATATTAAAGCCTCTTGTGAATGTACTTATTGTTGTTACACTTAGTATTCAACCCTCTAGTGAATGTACTTATTGTTGTTACACTTAGTATTAAAGCCTTTAGTGAATGTACTTATTATTGTCACACTTATTGTTGAAGCCTCTAGTGGATGTATTTCTTGTTGTTACACTTAGTATTAAAGCCTTTAGTGAATGTACTTATTATTGTCACACTTATTGTTGAAGCCTCTAGTGGATGTATTTCTTGTTGTTACAGTTAATATTAAAGCCTCTTGTGAATGTACTTATTGTTGAAGCCTCTAGTGGATGTATTTTTTGTTGTTACAGTTAATATTAAAGCCTCTTGTGAATGTACTTATTGTTGAAGCCTCTAGTGAATGTACTTTTTGTTGTTACACTTAGTATTCAAGCCTCTAGTGAATGTACTTATTGTTGTTACACTTAGTATTAAAGCCTTTAGTGAATGTACTTATTATTGTCACACTTATTGTTGAAGCCTCTAGTGGATGTATTTCTTGTTGTTACAGTTAATATTAAAGCCTCTTGTGAATGTACTTATTGTTGTTACACTTAGTATTCAAGCCTCTAGTGAATGTACTTATTGTTGTTACACTTAGTATTCAAGCCTCTAGTGAATGTACTTATTGTTGTTACACTTAGTATTAAAGCCTTTAGTGAATGTACTTATTATTGTCACACTTATTGTTGAAGCCTCTAGTGGATGTATTTCTTGTTGTTACAGTTAATATTAAAGCCTCTAGAGAATGTACTTTTGTTGTTACACTTGGTGTTAAAATTGATATACAAATTTTCTGTTTTTACTCATACTGATCTGAGAGTGGTTTAGTTAGGTGATTCATAAAACTATTCTGTGATAGAATTAAACCCGATGTATGAAACAAGGATATGTGTTCACTCAGGAACAGAACAGTTTTCAACTTATTTGAAATATCTGGTTGTAGCCTTCTGTTTTAGAATGGTATTTGGTGAACTGGCAGTAAAGAATCGATTTAGAGAATATTGCTTGATAATATATAACTGTACCGATAAGGGAAGGACACCTGGAAATGTGGTGGATTTTATTCGTTTTCAAGGGGGTGAGAAAAAAGGCCTTTATGTTAAAGTATAAACCAGTAAACTTACTTATGAACTCATTTATTAGTTCTTTAAGAACACACATCTTCAGTAAATTAGTGCTAGAACTTAAAGGGGTTGATGACAATTGTTTTAAACTGCTAAAAACATGTGATTATTTTAACATATACAACAGTGTAAACTAATGATAAGTATTTTTAAGTTATCGAAATAAATAGCTTAAAACTGAGCTGTAGTTTTAAATGTTCAACTGGTAAATGCATCCAGTTGTTTCATTATTTTTATGTAGTTTAATTTTAAGCTAATTAAACAAGTAACTTAAAACTGAGCTGTAGTTTTAAATGTTCAACTGGTAAATGCATCCAGTTGTTTCATTATTTTTATGTAGTTTAATTTTAAGCTAATTAAACAAGTAACTTAAAACTAGGCTGTAGTTTTAATGTTAAACTGGTAAATGCTTTCTTCATTGGCTTGTTTCTATAAGCCTTATTTATTTCTCCATAGGTTCATGTATTAGGCGCATAAATTAAACATGGTCGACAATTATATTCAAAGATTTAACTTTCGCTACATCGGATTTGTTAAGAATTTACTTCTACGTCGGAATTGGAAACAAATGTTTCTAGGGATTTTACTTCCTCGAAATGTGTCCTGATTAAAGACCTAATGTTGGGACGTTTAACTTAACGTTTCGTCTTCACTGCTTAATTGATGGACTGTTAAACTTGACTTGGAAGTGTACTTTGTTTAAAGACAAATGGATGATATAACGGTTGTAATTACTTTTATTGTGTAATGTGAATTTTCCACGACATAAGAAGTCTGAGTTAAAGAGTAATTGCTGGTGTTCAATTATTGGATGTCAGATTAATTTCGATTAAGTTGAGTAGTCAAGAACGAAGGCGTGTAGATCACTTGAGCTCCATTTAAAAGTTGGAATAACAGCAGAAGTAATAAGTTTTACATGTATTGAAATACAAAGAAATTTACTGTTTAAAGCAAACACTAATAATATAGATACATTAGTTTGATCCTATAAATGCACTAGTTCGTATAGATTTGCAACGTTAAAATATGTGTAGCCGTGAAAAATGTTTCGTTGACATCTGAACAGAACTTTAAAATGTGGTGCTTTCGATAACCAAAACTGTTTAACAGCTTTGAAGTTAACACTTTAAAAACCTCGTGGTTTTACGTTATCCAGAAGTTATTAAGCTGAACAGTTCTGTTTCTTTGTGGTCTCTCTCTCCAAACTGAAGGTATAAAATGTTGTTAACTAACTGCTCATTCATGTTAAACGTAAAAGATATTTTCTTTTGAAAAATATATTATTATAATTTTTTCTCCGTTTTTATATAAATTATGTGGTGCATATTTTCATACAGATATTATGAAGGATATTTTTATATAAGTTAAAATGGCAAAATATTTTATACAGATTAGAACAATGGATGTTTGATACAGATTATAATGGCGAGATATTTTATGTAGATTAGATTTACAGAAAATTTGGTATAGATTATAATGGAAGAAGATTTGATATCGATTAGAATAGTAAACGTTTTATACAGACTATATTGGCAGTTGGCAGAAGATTTGAGAAAGATTAGATGGAGGAAGAATTTATACACATTGTTTTGATATTAATTAAAATGGTAAATGTTTTGATATTAGGTTGTCCAGAAATAAATGTCGGTTTTGAACTGCGAAGTTTGGAAAAGTATAAACCATTGTTGTAAAACATGCTTTAATCAAAATAAGCACTATTTGCTTCAACACACTTTTGTCAACGTGTAACGATGATGTTCATGCCCCTACTGTAGAAATCAAAGTTTCTATAGTCAGTGAACTGCCTGAAAGCTTCTTCTGCAGCTGCCTGGTTTTAAAAGCGTATATTGTTCAAAAAGTTGTCAAAGTGCTTGAAAAATTAAAAATCTGAAAGGAAAAGGTCTAGGTAATAAGGTGCATGAGGCAGAACCTCGATTTACAATTTGTTCAATTTTTGGAGCGTCATCCTTGACAGGTCTTGTAAAGCCGATTTTGTTGATCTTCAGTCAGCTCATGCAGAACCACTTATCCAATTTTTCGTCTTTCCAGTCGCACTCGGGTAATTGGCAATGCTTGATTTGCTTGTCCCTAGCTTTTCAATAAGCTCACGTACTATTGTGTGAGGGTCTGTCTCAACTGCTTCCCTTAATGTGTTTTCATCTAAGGATGGCTTCCTTCCTTGACCTTCGTGGCTTCAAGACTTTCATTCCCATGTCGAAACCTTTGGAACCAACGCTGTTCTGTACGTTTAGAAACAGATCCGTGGCCGAATACATGCTTGATGTTCCGTGTAGTTTCGTGAGCTCTTCGTCCAAGTTTGAAATCGTAGAGGAAAATCAGACTAAAGTTCTTCTTGTCCATGCTGCCTTGTGTGTTGTGAAACTTACTCTAAGTACAGTTGAAACAGCAAACTATTAAAATACCTTGTAAGCGACAAACGTTAGATTAAACCAACCAACGATTTGCGGCAAGGCCGGGTGGGTTAAGGCGTTCGACTCGTAATCTGAGGGTCAAGGGTTCGAATCCCGGTCGCATCAAACATGCTCGCCTTTTCAACCGTGGGGGCGTTATAATGTTCGATCAATCACACTATTCGTTGGTAAAAGAGTAACTCAAGAGTAGGCGGTAGGTGTTGATGACTAGCTGCCTTCCCTCTAGTCTTATACTGCTAAATTAGGGACGGCTAGCGCAGATAGTCCTCGAGTAGCTTTGTGCGAAATTCAATAAACAAAGAAACCAACCAGCAATAAGTTACTCAATATTCAGCTTCTAAATGTCATCGTGAGAATTCTGACATTTATTTCTGAACAATCTAATATATATTAGAATATTGTATTATTTTGTACAGATTAGAATAGTGGATGTTTTAACATAACCAGAAAACTATAAGTACCTACCCAGTCTTTTGTACGCTATTATTTAAACTTGCGCTTTAGATTTTTGTGTAAATAGATTAAGAAAACTTTAAAAGTTTTTATCATTACAGCTTCCGAGTTTCCGTTCATTTAATAAGCTTCATAAAGCTTTTGTTTTAAAACACGACAAGAAGGATCCGGATGTTGAGAGTTTCGACATCCTGCGATGAAATTTACGAAGTTTAAAAATCAGTGAGAAGGAAAATTGATGTCACGTGTTTCTTCATTATCTGGGTTCTTCATAGTTACCAATCGTTTACTTGTCTTCTCTTCAGAAAGATACAAAAACAACCTTCTATCATGCACGTTGTTTCCAGGTAATTTATAACATTCCTTATACAAGAGCTTTATACATTTGATGGTTTATCGAACTCTCGTTTTCTAACATAATAAAAATTGTTCTATCAACAAAATAAAAGGAAAATCATTCTTGAATAAGAATATATTAATATAGTCAAAATCTATATAAAGAAACGCAAAGAATGCTTTAGATTTTATAACCATGATGAATAGAGGCATTTAAAAAGTTTTCCTCCCAAAATTTATTTTCCAAAGTTGATGTACAAACTAAATAACGTATTTATATAAAAGTTAGTAACCGTTGTTATGTTAAAGTATTGATCAGTAAACGTCTTTATGTTACTCCATAAACCAATAAACGTGTTTACATTACTGCATAAATCAGTAAACGTCTTTACGTTACTGTAATAACCAGTAAACGTTCTTATGTGAAAATATAAACCAATAAACGTTCTTATGTTAATATATAAACCAGTAAACGTTCTTATGTTAATATATAAACCAGTAAATGTTTTTATGTTAATATATAAACCAGTAAACGTCTTTACGTTACTGCATAAACCAGTAAACGTTCTTATGTTACTGTATAAGCCAGTAAACGTTCTTATGTTACTGTATAAACCAGTAAACATTTTTATATTAAAGTATAAACCAGTAAACATCTTTAAGAACTCATTTATTGGTCCTTTAAGAACAGACATCTTCCGTAAATTAGTACAACAAACATACAACTGCAATTAGAATTACAAAATGTGTGGTCATGGTTAGTGAGAAAAAAATAACTAGAGTAGGCTTAACTCAACACGAGTTAAATTATTATTCAAACCAAATATATTTCGTTTAATAACTAAACTATATTTAATAAGCTATTCCATGACTGGCTGGCCCTTTAGTTACAGTTTCATGTAGTGAGGGTCTCTGTCATACCACTTGCTTTAATAATCACTCTACAGTTTTAATTATTTACCGTAGTTCATTAGCTTTCGTCTAGCACTAAAATGATTAATTGTAATTATAGGTTTTATGTTTAATGTAGTAACGTATGGACATGTAATATGTATATTCCGAAATGTCCAATAAATATGTTGTCGTTCATTCGCAAACTACGTTTCCGCCCTATGAATCTGTTGTCAATTAAGATGTCATTTGTAGTATAAATGTATATATTTTTAATATACCTACACAATCTCTGTACGAAGAACATAAAACATAGTTTATTAATTTACTCTGTTTTATGAAGAAGGTGATATTGGATTCATGACGAGATGGTCATAACGCGGAGATTTATAGACGGAGAGGGATGAAGGACGTTGTAGCGTGCCTGAGTAAGAGTGACACATGTGTCACTTTAACTTGAAAACAGATGTGAACTGAAGCCGAAAACGATCAAAGCCTGCATGTAAAAGAGATATTATATCTTCAATAACAGACTTAAATAAATAATTTACGCTTACCTTACAAATATTAGGACAATTACATCAGGTCATCCCATAAGTAATGTCTGAAAATTTAACACAGAAAGTGCATCATTATTTCTGTCTTTGTAGAAGGTTTTAATGATTGAATTATGTAGTAAGACGTGTATGGTGTGAAGTCTCTCAATGAAAGAAAATGTCGAAGGTGGTTTCAGAAGTTCAGATCATGTAACTACAGCTTAACTGATGCGCCACGTTCAGGTCATCCTGTTGAGTTTAATGATGACTTGCTGCTGGCTGCACTTGATGAAGATTGTGCTGAAACAGTTAAAGAACTATCACAGAAGCCTAATTCAACCCATTCAACAGTTCACCGTTATTTGTAATAGCTTGGAAAGGTGTCAAAACTTGGAAAATGGGTCCCCGTGATTTTACAGAAGCCAACCTTAGGCTTAGAGTAGACATTTGCACTTCTCTGCAATTTCGTGAACGTAACTCACCGTTTTTGGACAGATTAATGACTGGAAATGAAAAAAAAATGAATGTTTTATGCAAATGTTAAGCGCCGTAGACAATGGTAAACTGGCTAAAGTACAGCCCAAAATGGACATACAGCCTTGGAAAGTCTTGTTAAGCGTTTGGTGGGATATTGTTGGTGTGAACCTCTTTGAGTTGATTTCATTCAATGTAACGATTACACCATACTTCTATTGTCAACAGTTACATCGCTTGAATGTTGTAGTGAAAGAAAAGAGGCCTATTTCGATCAGTTGTAAAGGGGTGTTGTGTTACACCAGGCCCCATACAGCAAGGTGTTGTGTTACACCAGGCCTCATACAGCAAGGATCACATCTGTAAAGATTGAAGAGCTAGAAACTTCCACATCCTCCTTATTCTCCAGACCTTGTCTCATCTGATTGTCATCTATTCTGAAGTTTCCAGAACTATTTCGATGGAAAAGAATTCGGAACATATGAAGATGTCAAAACTACCCTCTCTGCCCCCGAGTGGCTCAGCGGTGTGTCTGCGGACTTACAACGCTGAAAACCGGGTTTCGATACCTGTGTTGGGCAGAGCACAGATAGCCCATTGTGTAGCTTTGTGCTTAATTCAAAAACAACAACAAAACTACCCTCTCTACATTCTTTTCCTCCAAACTCCAATAATTTTATAAAAGTGACATTCAGAAGCTTGTGAATCGTTGGCAGGAAGTATTAATAATAATGTAACATACGTTATTGATTAAATAACATTCAAAGTGTTTGAAATCCTTTCTCTTTTTCTGAACCTGAAATCGGACATTACTTAAGGGATGACCTGATATATTTCTTGTACTACTCTAGATAGACCAAGTGAACAAGTTTTGAAAGCCGAATAAAGCTGATGAAAAACCTTTAAAATTTGTAGTCAAAGAAACGAAAACTAAAAGTCAAATACTGAATCACAATGGTTATAATATATTGGTTAAAGAGCTTGTCCCATTAACCAAGTCGACAATAACATTTAGAAAATTTACAATAATACAAAACATTGGAAATTGTTCTTGAGACTGTAGGAGATAAAAAAATGTAAGAGCGTACAATATTACTACAGAACAGAAACATTGTAAGAACGTACAATAGTAAAAAGCTGTCATTCAGGATATAGAACAGAAACATTGTGAGAACGTACAATAGTTGAAAGCTATCATTCAGGTTATAGAAAAGAAACATTGTGAGAACGTACAATAGTGGAAAGCTGTCATTCAGGTTATAGAACAGAAACATTGTAAGAACGTACAATAGTGGAAAGCTGTCATTCAGGTTATAGAACAGAAACATTGTGAGAACGTACAATAGTGGAAAGCTGTCATTCAGGCTATAGAACAGAAACATTGTAAGAACGTACAATAGTTGAAAGCTGTCATTCAGGCTATTGAACAGAAACATTGTAAGAACGTACAATAGTTGAAAGCTGTCATTCAGGATATAGAACAGAAACATTGTAAGAACGTACAATAGTTGAAAGCTGTCATTCAGGATATAGAACAGAAACATTGTGAGAACGTACAATAGTGGAAAGCTGTCATTCAGGCTATAGAACAGAAACATTGTAAGAACGTTGAAAGCATTCAGGCTAGTGAACAGAAACATTGTGAGAACGTACAATAGTGGAAAGCTGTCATTCTGGTTATAGAACAGAAACATTGTAATAACGTACAATAGTGGAAAGCTGTCATTCAGGTTATAGAACAGAAACATTGTGAGAACATACAATAGTGGAAAGCTGTCATTCAGGCTATAGAACAGAAACATTGTGAGAACACACAATAGTGGAAAGCTGTCATTCAGGCTATAGAACAGAAACATTGTGAGAACATACAATAGTGGAAAGCTGTCATTCAGGCTATAGAACAGAAACACTGTGAGAACGTATAATAGTGGAAAGCTGTCATTCAGGCTAGTGAACAGAAACACTGTGAGAACGTACAATAGTGGAAAGCTGTCATTCAGGCTAGTGAACAGAAACACTGTGAGAACGTACAATAGTGGAAAGCTGTCTCCGAAGCTCTAGGAGTTAATTAACTTTATGTTTAGAAAACATTTCTTCAACATAGAAACGTTCACAATATAAGTTTCATCTGTCATTTGCAAAGAACGTTTTGTAAGCATTACTTACTTTTATACTATGATCTGTTGGCACAAGTATTATTTAAAGATAATTTTAATTGTTTATGAAATACAGTCTACTTAGATAAACATTAGTTATAAACGACTCAGAATCACAGTTTCTCACTATTTAGTGATATTTTGTCAGGTTGAAACTAAGGGTGTAAAGACAGTACAATTGTATCCTGGAAGAAATATTTATTTTCTGAATATTTTGTTTCCAACAACTGGACGGCATATTTATCAGTTCTTTCATATTACCAATACGTTTAATCACAACAATAAACATGTTACTACCAACTACTATAAAGGCCTAGTTGTAAGCTATGTCCTATTACCAACACCTTTAACCATTACAATGAACATGTTATTGTCAACGACTAGAAGGATTATATGGGCTATTTCATATTACCAAACCCTAGTGGCACAGCGGTATGTCTGCAGACTCACAACACTAAAAACCGAGTTTCGATACCCGTGGTGGGCAGACTACAGATAGCCCTTTGTATATATTTGGGCTTAAATTCAAGAAATTACATCCATATTACTAGCACGTTTAACCGCTCCATAAACATGTTACTACCAATAGCTAAAAGGCCTAGTTATGAACTTTCTCATATTACCATTACTTAGTAACCTCGACATGAAACTGAATTCTTACTACAGAATAATGTTAGTGATACAGACTGCCTTAATTACAGAATGAAATAAATTTGTAGTTCCAAAATGCCAACATGGAGGTAGAATACATCACGATAACCCTCACTCTTAATGAGCATTTGATACACGAGAAGATAAAGGTGAATCCACGAGTAAGCCTTCAAAGACTAAAGAAAAGGATTAGTATGTTTTGAATTTCGCGCAAAGCTACACAAGAGCTATCTGCGCTGGCCATCCCTGATTTAGCAGTGTAGGGCTAGAGAGAAAGCAGCTAGTCATCACCACCCATCGCCAACTCTTGGATTAATCTTTTACTAACGAATAATGGGATTAACTGTAACATTATAACGCACTCACGGCTGAAAAGGCGAACGTGTTTGGTGCGACGAAGATTCGAACCCGCGACCCTCAGATTACGAGTCGAACGCCTTAACCCACCTGGCCATGCCGGGCCACCAAAGAGAAGGAAATACGAAAGTGGACTGCACTACTTTGGAAGAATAAAAAGGTCAACAAATGTTAAAATTCGTTAACCTATTAAACCTATGAACGTCAGTGAAACTGTTGTTTCTGTATACAATATAATGAAATAATACCAATTTCATATGATATGAAGCACACACAAGTAAATTGCTGGTCAAATTCGTGACCTCTTTGGAACACATTTGGGCATAGTGTGATGATATTTTCACTTTAAAACCTTCCTTAATGTTCTTTTCTCTTGATTGGTCACAACTAGCCAATGGTTACGGTTGTTTTATTAGTGACACACTTATTAAAAGCAACGATATTTAGTAATGTTTCTTCTTCGAGACGGACACCCACATTTTAATAGGTGGGACGATTCTGTTCCATTGTATTAGCCACGATGTGAGAAGTGGCGTGTTTAGGTAGGGGCAAAGTGGGCTCAGCCCCAAGGCCCATAGTTGTAATGAGGGTCCACTGATAATTTTGTTCTACGTACAATTATACGGGAAGTCGGGCCTACACAATTATGGGACTCGGAAAGTTATCCGCCTAAATGGTATTTCTGGGTGGTGGTGAAGGGTGTGAGAAGCAATCCGAATAAAAGGTATTGTATGTGTACTATACAGGGTTGAAGAGGTCATGACACTTAGTGAGGGTGATGTTTAACTTGGTCGCTTAATGAAGTCTCTGTTTGCTTACTAATAACGTTCGGCTGTATCATCACGCCTACAGATGGAATGGTCTTCAATTCACCAGTACACATGTGTTCATTAAAGAACTCCAATAAGAGGTGGTTGCTCGATCATTCCAGCACTCCATTCGTTGCTATTAGGTACTTAACAGTTTTCAAGACTCATTTTAACTTGTATGTAAAATATTATAAATAACTAACGAGTATGTTATTTATTTTGAAAAGTGATGTTCAATAAACATAAACAATAAAACTAAACCTTCTTTTTTTTTTACCTTTGTACATTAAGAAATCCGTGTTCTTGAGAAGAAGTTAATTAATATACAAGAAATATTAGTTCCCATTATTTTTTTCTCTAGTATTACGTCCCACATACATTTTTTATAGGCATTACATGTTTAGATATAAATGTTATTCTTACAAACGATGTATTTAAATTAAACATGTTTTGTTCGAAATAGAATACACTGAAGTGAGGCCGGTTTTCCCATCTTAGTTCATAATGTAACATTACACAAGGACACTCAAGTATTAATTAGATTGTAGTGTTTAATTAGCAACAGCTCAATGAAAACCATCTTAATTAACAAGACGATTACGGCCCGACATAGCCAGGTGGTTAAGGTGTTCGACTCGTAATCTGAGGGTCGCGGGTTCGAATCTCCGTCGCACCAAACACGTTCGCCCTTTCAGCCGCGAGGGTGTTATAATGTTACGGTCAATCCCACTATTCGTTGGTAAAAGAGTAGCCCAAGAGTCGGCGGTGGGTGGTGATGACCACCTGCCTTACTTCTAGTCTTACACTGCACTCACTTCTGACACCAAAACGGCCGGGTATGGCCAAGCGTGTTAAGGCGTGCGACTCGTAATCTGAGGGTCGCGGGTTCGGATCCAAACATGCTCACCCTTTCAGCCGTGGGGGTATTATAATGTGACGGTCAATTCCACTATTCGTTGGTAAAAGAGTAGCCCAAGAGTTGGCGGTGGATGGTGATGACTAGTTGCCTTCCCTCTAGTCTTACACTACTAAATTAGAGACGGCTAGCGCAGATAGCCCTCGAGTAGCTTTGTGCGAAATTCAAAAAACAAACAAACAAACTTACACTGATAAATTAGGGACGACTAGCGCAGATAACCCTCGTGTAGCTTTGCGCGAAATTCAAAACAAACTGGTTAAGAATAGTCCTATAACAAGGACCACCTGGGAATACCGGGTGATGATGACATTTTTTAAGAGGAGGAAGAGGTTTAGTGCACCTGACCATCCAGGGTATTTCACACAATTACCCAAATACCAACACAGAGAAAGCTCCTATAACAAGTGTTTTTATATTTTCCATAACTCAGTCTGTCTAAACATTCATCATTGTTTCTTGAACAAGGCTTCATACGGGTAATTTTAAAAAGTAAATTTCAAGACAATTGACTTCCACAAATGGAGGTATGACCTCACCAAATAATAGTTTTAAGTTATCCACTTGACTCTATGCTATATAACTATTGATAGGGTGTGTTTACCTTTACATATAAATCTTCTTCAGTTTCAGAACTTTCCCTGGTAGATGATTCTTTGCAATGAACTATCTTAGTTCTTCTAACTATTATGTTTGAGAATTTCAATAGACTACGACTGTGGGCAGAATAAAAGATGGCTAACGTTTCGTCTTCTGTACTGAAGCCTTGTTCTAACTATTACGTTTATTCCAGTTTTACTTTTCAATGGCTTCATAATAAACCGAGAAAGTTTGAAATGTTCAGGTATCCTAGTGTAATAAAAAAAATTCTAGACTTTGATTTTGAAGTGTCATCTGAAGCCACGATGAATAGTGAGTATTCTAAGAAACCAATGTGAACAAAACATACAACTATGCACTCTAATGGCTTAGTGATATGTTTGAAGATTTATAACCGTGAAAACAACAGATGATTTACGTTAAAGTGTAACCAATAAAACTCTTTATGTTAAGGTATACATCAGTAAATGTCTTTATATGGTAAACTTCACCTTAGGAATTACGAACACAATTATTAGTTTACGTTTCCAAGACAGAGAAGTTAGGGACTAAGTTGATGTTTAGAAATGAAATGAATACTGTTTAGTTGGCTTCATGTTATAAATGTTTTAGAGAATTGTGCGAAGCTGTAAACAATTGAATTTTGATGCTTTACCGTAAAAACTTGTCTGATACGAGACGAAAATAACTCATTTATTGGTCCTTTAAGAACAGACATCTTCCGTAAATTGGTACAACAAACATACAACTGCAATTAGAATTACAAAATGTGTGGTCATGGTTAGTGAGAAAAAAATAACTAGAGTAGGCTTAACTCAACACGAGTTAAATTATTATTCAAACCAAATATATTTCGTTTAATAACTAAACTATATTTAATAAGCTATTCCATGACTGGTCGGCCCTTTAGTTACAGTTTCATGTAGTGAGGGTCTCTGTCATACCACTTGCTTTAATAATCACTCTACAGTTTTAATTATTTACCCTAGTTCATTAGCTTTCGTCTAGCACTAAAATGATTAATTGTAATTATAGGTTTTATGTTTAATGTAGTAACGTATGGAGATGTAATATGTATATTCCGAAACGTCCAATAAATATGTTGTCGTTCATTCGCAAACTACGTTTCCGCCCTATGAATCTGTTGTCAATTAAGATGTCATTTGTAGTATAAATGTATATATTTTTAATATACCTACACAATCTCTGTACGAAGAACATAAAACATAGTTTATTAATTTTCTCTGTTTTATGAAGAAGGTGATATTGGATTCATCACGAGATGGTCATAACGCGGAGATTTATAGACGGAGAGAGACGAAGGATGTTGTAGAGTGCCTGAGTAAGAGTGACACATGTGTCACTTTAACTTGCTAACAGATGTGAACTGAAGCCGAAAACGATCAAAGCCTGCATGTAAAAGAGATATTATATCTTCAGTAAGAGACATAAACAAATAATTTACGCAAATAATTGCTGCTTACCTTACAAACATCAGGACAATTATTTATTGTACTACTCTAGATAGACGAAGTAAACAAGCCTTGGAAGCCGAATAAAGTTGGTCAAGAACCTTTGAAATTTATAACCAGAGAAATGAAAACTGAAAGTCAAATACTGAATCACAGTGGATATAATAAATTGGTTAAATATTCTGTCCAATTAACATAATCGTGGGCTCGAGTTCCTTCGGATATTACAGTTTTCCTTTCTAGAGAATATAAAATAGTGGAAAGCTGTTCTTGAGACAGTAGAAAAAAAATATTGTGAGAACTTACAGCAATGGAAAAACTGTTCATGAGGCTACGTTGACTTACTGTTTAGCTTTGTAATTAATTATAAGAAACAAACAATATTACAATAAATATCACCAGCTATTTTATGATACGCAACACTATTCTTGGAATTGAATCCAAAATTCGTGACACTATCACAGACAGTAAACAGATGTTTTTAGAAGTCTGGTTAAATCGAGAGACCAAATATCGATGATCGCTGTTAATCAATATTTATCGATTTAGTTGAAAATAAGTTTGTTTTTAGTTTTTCGGATCGACTAATTTATCATCACGCCTGAAAACACCGATGACAGCCATGACTAATCGCAGCATTACAGTCATTATAGTTTCTTTTATGTCATAGTTCGATTAGCATATTAAATCAGCAATATTTTTTCCTGGTTCAAAATTTTAGTCCTGATTTATTCAGATAGCTTATGATTTCATTATGAGTTATTGATAATTAAACTAAAATGTGACTCAATCGAAATATCACCTTTACAAATACTTTTCACTTCAACCCTTCTTATTTTAAATCATTATTTGATCGTTTATGAAGTCGAAGCTTAAATTCTGTGTGATGTGCGACTGTGATTGGTGGAAATATTACCTGGTACACGTGCACTCTGAAGTTAAAATAAAAGAGTAATTGGGTTTTGATTTCAACAAATCAATGAAAGGTAAAAATCCGTCCTTTTAAAATGGTTAAAGTAGAAAATACAAAACCTTATGCTTTTGTTATATACGTAAAGACATAAACCGGATGTGTTTTTACAAGCAGAATGAAGTTAAAGAAGCAAATATTTGCAAATTCTAAACATTATGTTATGTGTTGTCCATCACGTACCGTACATGAAGACTTCTGTAGAAATATCAAATGAGGTTCTTTCATTTAATTAGAGTGTTTCTATAATAACGGTATTTGCACAAAATACAATTCAGTGTTATCTGTTTATGCTGTACGTAGTTAACTGTAGAATAAGAACATGAGATTTCGTATAGAAGGTTCAAATCTTTATTTCAATGAATTAGAACTGTACAGCTATATTTTAACAGGCGTTTCTGGAATATCATCCACCACACTGAGGAGTGAATTTACAGATGTTTTGACGAAGGGTGTGAATTCAATCTTTCTTTGAGTGTAACTCATATACCACAACTTCACATCAAGTCCCCCGCTGGGAGAGCGGTAAGTCTTCGGATTTACAACACTAAAATCAGGGGTTAAATTCCTCTCGGTGGACACAGCGAATAGCCTGATGTGGCTTTACTATGAAAAACATCAGCACATTTCACATCAATGAAGCAAATTTTAGTTAGCGTGAAGTACGTGAAGAACAGAACTGAAAAAGAGAAGATTCAAGGGTTTATTCCACGACAGCCCTTCACGAGACGTTATGAGAATACTGTGACGGCCTATTCCACGACAGCCCTTCACGAGACATTATGAGAATTCTGTGACGGCCTATTCCACGACAGCCCTTCACGAGACATTATGAGAATTCTGTGACGGCCTATTCCACGACAGCCCTTCACGAGACATTATGAGAATACTGTGACGATCTATTCCACGACAACCCTTCACGAAACATTTTCAGAATATTTGACGGTCTATTCTACGACAGCTTTTCACGAGACATTATCAGAATACTGTGACGGCCTATTCCATGACAGCCCTTCACGTGACATTATCAGAATACTTTACATGACAGCCCTTCACGAGAGATTATCAGAATACTTTACATGACAGCCCTTCACGAGAGATTATCAGAATACTTTACATGACAGCCCTTCACGAGAGATTATCAGAATACTTTACATGACTGCCCTTCACAAGACATTATCAGAATACTCTACATGACTGCCCTCTGTAGAGCTGTGTTTGAACCTCTCTTTCTTCCTGCCATTACTTTTTTTTAAGTGTGTAAGAGAAAGGATTCTGTCTCTGACAATCAAATAATGACGTGTCCTGGAGCAGTCATTAATGTCTGAAGATACAGATTGACGTTACGTGTTCTGGAGCTGCCACTAAGAGGTCGAAGATAAGTGAACATGACATGCCCTGGAGCCGCCACTAATGTCTGAAAATAGATCGACAAAACAAATAAGATTAATGACAATGAAACAGAAAGTGTTTCTGGGTGTAGACTTCTTTGACGAAGTTGAGGAAAGTACGTGATTTTATCTCATATAACAGATATCATAAAACTGATGTCAGTACAGTCTCCTGATAATAGCTATCAGACAACTGATGTCAGTACAGTCTCCTGATAACAGCTACCAGACAAGCCAGTTCAGTTGGCTGTGGTTTCAGTACAGTCTCCTGATAATAGCTATCAGACAGCTGATGTCAGTACAGTCTCCTGATAATAGCTATCAGACAACTGATGTCAGTACAGTCTCCTGATAATAGCTATCAGACAACTGATGTCAGTACAGTCTCCTGATTGTAGCTCTTAGACAACTGATGTCAGTACAGTCTCCTGATAATAGCTATCAGACAACTGATGTCAATACAGTCTTCTGATAACAGCTACCAGATAATTGGTGTCATTATGGTTTACTATCAAATAACCAGTTTCAGTACGTTCTACTGATAATAACTATCAGATAAATGATTTCAGTGTGGTGTCCTGATAATAACTGCCAGATAACCAGTTTCAGTACAGTCTACTGATAATAATTACCATATAAACGGTGTCTGTACAATCTCCTGATAATAACTACTGTATAATCGCTTTCAGTACGTTCTACTGATAATAACCACCGTATAACCGGTTTCAGTAGAGTTCTATCAATTGCCCGGCCTTACCAGGAGGATAGGCTGACTGACTCGCAATCTGAAAGTTGAGGGTTCGAATCACTATCACACCAAACATGCTTTCCTTTTAGCTTTGGGGACGTAATAATGCGACAATTAATTTTATTATTCGTTGGATAAAGAATAGTCCAGAAGTTGGCGGTAGGAGGTGGTGACTAGCTGTCTTCACTCTACTCTTGCATTACTAAATTAGGGCTGGCCAGCTTTCGTATCTTTACCAGAAATTTCAAAGCAATCTCATCACCTAATGGTTTATAGTGAACCACTATTTTCTCGGTTCGTCCAGGCTGCTTTTAATGTTGTAATAAACTTCTACCCTTCCCGTGTCTGGGGAAAAATTTCAGGAATCATGGTTGATGTGCTTTCCAGGGACGAGGACATTTATCTTGAGCTCAGTTGGACGGAATGTGTGTCTTTTTATTCATCCACAGCCTGAAAGATGATAATATGTGGACAGTTCTTCAGAAGGAGAATGTTACGCATATCCCAGTCATAAAGCTACCGATTTGTCATTGCAGCAAATGTACAGGTGGCCGTGCCGCCATGGTGCGCATGTACGATAACTCGACACTATTAGTATACCGAAATCGTTCAAATTAAATATAATTGTCTCGATATGCAACATTTAATCACACCTAGAAATATACTATTGTTCAAATTTTAGTTGGGACGTCGGTTGCAGACAGCAATGCTATAAGCATATCTCTGCTATCTTCAGGATGTAAATTGTTAATTAATAAATAAATAAGTATTTAAAAAGCACATGTAATGGGAAACTTAAGAAGTGTTTAATCTGACAAGTAAGGTTCATGGACCTGTGGTTTGGATCACCCAATTGAAAGGGTTAGTTTCTCGTATGGTTTAAAAACGTATTCTCCATGTTTGCAGACTACACGTGGGAACTAGGATGCCGAGTTCATGTATCAATGTACCAAATGAAAAGATATAGAAAGTGGCATCAAATACGCCGATAGATAACACAAATGTACGAAGTACAACTTTTACATTTAGTAGAAACACTGCCATAGTAAGACGGTAAATCAGCTTATCCTCCAACATTTATATAGTGTATATTAACAGTACATAACACTGTCTAGCTTATACAAGTGCAGCTTAAATAAACTTGTCGCTACTGAAACACCTGTGATACTGTGAAAACTGCTATCGTCTTTTATTTCAATAAATAGGTAACCAATGAACAAATAATTAATAAATAGGTAACCAATGAACAGGTAACTAATAAATAGGTAACCAATAAACAGGTAACTAATAAATAGGAAACCAATAAACAGGTAACTAATAAATAGGTAACCAATAAATAGGTAACTAATAAATAGGTAACCAATAAATAGGTAACTAATAAATAGGTAATTAATAAACAGGTAATAATAAATAGGTAATTAATAAACAGGTAATAATAAATAGGTAACCAATAAACAGGTAACTATTAAATAGGTAACTCTTTTTGACAATACTCAAAGAAACATCTGCTTTATGATAACTCTTTGTTTTATTGAGTGAAAAACAACGTTTGAGTTCGAGGCAATTAGCTTCACGTACAATGCAGTGTTTGTTTTGAAATTAATTCATTGAGAAATAAATTAAACATAATAAATACTGTCTACTGAGCGTGAGAATGAAACATACACAATCAGTAAAACGTATAGACTTACTTGTTTTCGAATGGTTACACCGCTCCACTTCACCTGATAATTTATTTTGCTTATAAAAAATGCATAGTTAATTACGTACTAATTAATTAGTATGCAAAGGTTTTTTTTTTCAGCGACAAAGAAACATTACGGCTCATGTTGATTTGCATCTGTAATATTTTCTTACCAGTGAAGGTCCTGTAGGATTTGTTATCAATAAAACAATATGGATCAGCGATTCAAGGATCGTCTTCCTTACATACAAGAAACAAAAGTAACCTCTACACGTGATACTAGTACTAACCTACATAGACTCTCATTATTTCAGATTCAATACTTCAAGAACTGGTGATTTACCTTGAGTCATTATTCTGTTAGTTCATGCCACTTAAAACGACTCTTGAAAGTCTCAGAAATAAATTGGAATGTTCAGACAAGAACTGCTTTAACTGTATTGGTGGTTACTGGTGGAATCTAGATGTTGTCTACAAGTACTCAAGAAACACACAATTTTTTTTATCTTCTATTGAAATCTTAAGTTTTGACTGCTTATAAATACGTCATAGTTGCTTTCCCAAATTCGACGGAGTTGTTTTATATGAAATTAACATTGCTTGTAAACGAAGTAGTTTACGAATTTCTGTCGACCATCAGGTTATGTATTTTTTCCAGTAAATGTAACTTATCACTGTTCTATCAAACGAGACTTAGTCATTATCAAGTGACTACGTTGTTCTGTGAATAATTTCAAAAATATGTTTGTAAGGCTTAGCTAGACATTATTCAGTTAATTTATTCATTACTCTGCTTACCCATGTGTATATTAACTAACTTAGCTAGATACTACCAAGCTCTTAGTTCCCAAATTATCTGGTACCTTTATCAAGGTACTTCTTCCCAGCTTATTTAGACATTACCAAGTGAGTGTTTACCAATTTATATAGATATTATCTAGGTACTGTTTCCTAGCTCATCTAGACATTATCAAGTGCGTGTTTACCAATTTATATAGATATTATTAAGATACTGTTTCCCAGCTTATCTAGACATTACCAAGTGAGTGTTTACCAATTTATATAGATATTATCAAGGTACTGTTTCCTAGCTCATCTAGACATTATCAAGTCGTGTTTACCAATTTATATAGATATTATTAAGATACTGTTTCCCAGCTTATCTAGACATTATCAAGTGCGTGTTTACCAATTTATATAGATATTATCAAGGTACTGTTTCCTAGCTTATCTAGACATTATCAAGTGCGTGTTTACCAATTTATATAGATATTATTAAGGTACTGTTTCTCAGCTTATCTAGACATTATCAAGTGCGTGTTTACCAATTCATATAGGTATTATCAAGGTACTGTTTCCCAGCTTATCTAGACATTATCAAGTGCGTGTTTACCAATTTATATAGATATTATCAAGGTACTGTTTCTTAACTTATCTAGACATAATCAAGTTCATATTTATACCAATTTATATAGATATTAGCAAAGTACTGTTTCTTAGCTTATCTAGACATTATCAAGTGCGTGTTTACCAATTTATATAGACATTATCAAGGTACTGTTTCCCAGCTTATCTAGACATTATCAAGTGCGTGTTTACCAATTTATATAGATATTATCAAGATACTTTTTCCCAGCTTATCTGGACATCATCAAGCGCGTGTTTACCAATTTATATAGATATTATCAAGTTACTGTTTCCTAGCTTATCTAGACATTTTCAAATGCTTGTTTACCAATTTATATAGATATTATCAAGTTACTGTTTCCTAGCTTATCTAGACATTATCAAGTGCGTATTTACCAATTTATATAGATATTATCAAGGAACTGTTTCCTAATTTATCTAGACATTATCAAGTGCGTGTTTACCAATTTATATAGATATTATCAAGTTACTGTTTCCTAACTTATCTAGACATTATTATCAAGTGCGTGTTTACCAATTTATTTAGATATTATCAAGGTACTGTTTCCTAATTTTTTTAAACATTTTCAAGTGCTTGTTTACCAATTTATATAGATATTATCAAGTTACTGTTTCCTAGCTTATCTAGACATTATCAAGTGCGTGTTTACCAATTTATATAGATATTATCAAGGTACTGTTTCCTAGCTTATCTAGACATTATCAAGTGCGTGTTTACCAATTTATATAGATATTATCAAGGTACTGTTTCTTAGCTTATCTAGACATTATCAAGTGTGTGTTTACCAATTTATATAGATATTATGAAGGTTCTGTTTGATACCTTATCTAGACATTATCCAGTGTGTGTTTACCAATTTATATAGATATTATCAAGGTTCTGTTTCATAGCTTATCTAGACATTACCAAGTGCGTGTTTACCAATTTATATAGATATTATCAAAGTACTGTTTCCTAGCTTATCTAGACATTATCAAGTGCTTGTTTACCAATTTATATAGATATTATCAAGTTACTGTTTCCTAGCTTATCTAGACATTATCAAGTGCGTGTTTACCAATTTATATAGATATTATCAAGGTACTGTTTCCTAGCTTATCTAGACATTATCAAGTGCGTGTTTACCAATTTATATAGATATTATCAAGGTACTGTTTCTTAGCTTATCTAGACATTATCAAGTGTGTGTTTACCAATTTATATAGATATTATCAAGGTACTGTTTCTTAGCTTATCTAGACATTATCAAGTGTGTGTTTACCAATTTATATAGATATTATCAAGGTTCTGTTTCATAGCTTATCTAGACATTACCAAGTGCGTGTTTACCAATTTATATAGATATTATCAAAGTACTGTTTCCTAGCTTATCTAGACATTATCAAGTGCGTATTTACCAATTTATATAGATATTATTAAGGTACTGTTTTTCAGCTTATCTAGACATAATGAAGTGCGTGTTTACCAATTCATATAGATGTTATCAAGGTACTGTTTCTTAGCTTATCTAGACATTATCGAGTGTGTGTTTACCAATTTATATAGATATTATCAAGGTACTGTTTCCTAGCTTATCTAGATATTATCAAGTGCGTGTTTACCAATTTATATAGATATTATTAAGGTACTGTTTCCCAGCTTATCTAGACATTATCAAGTGTGTGTTTACCAATTTATATAGATATTATCAAGGTACTGTTTCTTAGCTTATCTACACACAATATCAAGTGTGTGTTTACCAATTTATATAGATATTATTAAGGTACTGTTTCCTAGCTTATCTAGACATTATCAAGTGCGTTTTTACCAATTTATATAGATATTATTAAGATACAGTTTCTCAGCTTATCTAGACATTATCAAGTGCGTGTTTACGAATTCATATAGATATTATCAAGGTACTGTTTCATAGCTTATCTAGACATTACCAAGTGCGTGTTTACCAATTTATATAGATATTATCAAGGTACTGTTTTCTAGCTTATCTAGACATAATCAAGTGCGTGTTTACCAATTTATATAGATATTATGAAGGTTCTGTTTGATACCTTATCTAGACATTACCAAGTGCGTGTTTACCAATTTATATAGATATTATCAAAGTACTGTTTTCTAGCTTATCTAGACATTATCAAGTGCGTGTTTACCAATTTATATAGATATTACCAAGGTACTGTTTCCCAGCTTATCTAGACATTATCAAGTGCGTGTTTACCAATTTATATAGATATTATCAAGGTACTGTTTCTTAGCTTATCTAGACATTATCAAGTGTGTGTTTACCAATTTATATAGATATTATCAAGGTTCTGTTTCATAGCTTATCTAGACATTACCAAGTGCGTGTTTACCAATTTATATAGATATTATCAAAGTACTGTTTCCTAGCTTATCTAGACATTATCAAGTGCGTATTTACCAATTTATATAGATATTATTAAGGTACTGTTTTTCAGCTTATCTAGACATAATGAAGTGCGTGTTTACCAATTCATATAGATGTTATCAAGGTACTGTTTCTTAGCTTATCTAGACATTATCGAGTGTGTGTTTACCAATTTATATAGATATTATGAAGGTACTGTTTCATAGCTTATCTAGACATTACCAAGTGCGTGTTTACCAATTTATATAGATATTATCAAGGTACTGTTTCCTGACTTATCTAGACATTATTATCAAGTGCGTGTTTACCAATTTATATAGATATTATCAAGGTACTGTTTCCTAGCTTATCTAGACATTACCAAGTGCGTGTTTACCAATTTATATAGATATTATTAAGGTACTGTTTCCCAGCTTAACCAGACATTATCAAGTGCGTGTTTACCAACTCATATAGATATTGTCAAGGTACTGTTTGCTAACTTATCTAGACATTATCAAGTGCGTGTTTACCAATTTATATAGATATTAACAAGGTACTGTTTCTCAGCTTAACTAGACATTATGAAGTGCGTTTTTACCAATTTATATAGATATTATCAAGGTACTGTTTCCTAGCTTATCTAGACATTATCAAGTGCGTGTTTACCAATTTATATAGATATTATCAAGGTACTGTTTCCTAGCTTATCTAGACATTACCAAGTGCGTTTTACCAATTTATATAGATACTATCAAGGTACTGTTTCCTAACTTATCTTGAATTAACGAAAGGCGTGTTTACCAATTCATATAGATGTTATCAAGGTACTGTTTCTTAGCTTATCTAGACATTATCGAGTGTGTGTTTACCAATTTATATAGATATTATCAAGGTACTGTTTCCTAGCTTATCTAGATATTATCAAGTGCGTGTTTACCAATTTATATAGATATTATTAAGGTACTGTTTCCCAGCTTATCTAGACATTATCAAGTGTGTGTTTACCAATTTATATAGATATTATCAAGGTACTGTTTCTTAGCTTATCTACACACAATATCAAGTGTGTGTTTACCAATTTATATAGATATTATTAAGGTACTGTTTCCTAGCTTATCTAGACATTATCAAGTGCGTTTTTACCAATTTATATAGATATTATTAAGATACAGTTTCTCAGCTTATCTAGACATTATCAAGTGCGTGTTTACGAATTCATATAGATATTATCAAGGTACTGTTTCATAGCTTATCTAGACATTACCAAGTGCGTGTTTACCAATTTATATAGATATTATCAAGGTACTGTTTTCTAGCTTATCTAGACATAATCAAGTGCGTGTTTACCAATTTATATAGATATTATGAAGGTTCTGTTTGATACCTTATCTAGACATTACCAAGTGCGTGTTTACCAATTTATATAGATATTATCAAAGTACTGTTTTCTAGCTTATCTAGACATTATCAAGTGCGTGTTTACCAATTTATATAGATATTACCAAGGTACTGTTTCCCAGCTTATCTAGACATTATCAAGTGCGTGTTTACCAATTTATATAGATATTATCAAGGTACTGTTTCTTAGCTTATCTAGACATTATCAAGTGTGTGTTTACCAATTTATATAGATATTATCAAGGTTCTGTTTCATAGCTTATCTAGACATTACCAAGTGCGTGTTTACCAATTTATATAGATATTATCAAAGTACTGTTTCTAGCTTATCTAGACATTATCAAGTGCGTATTTACCAATTTATATAGATATTATTAAGGTACTGTTTTTCAGCTTATCTAGACATAATGAAGTGCGTGTTTACCAATTCATATAGATGTTATCAAGGTACTGTTTCTTAGCTTATCTAGACATTATCGAGTGTGTGTTTACCAATTTATATAGATATTATGAAGGTACTGTTTCATAGCTTATCTAGACATTACCAAGTGCGTGTTTACCAATTTATATAGATATTATCAAGGTACTGTTTCCTGACTTATCTAGACATTATTATCAAGTGCGTGTTTACCAATTTATATAGATATTATCAAGGTACTGTTTCCTAGCTTATCTAGACATTACCAAGTGCGTGTTTACCAATTTATATAGATATTATTAAGGTACTGTTTCCCAGCTTAACCAGACATTATCAAGTGCGTGTTTACCAACTCATATAGATATTGTCAAGGTACTGTTTGCTAACTTATCTAGACATTATCAAGTGCGTGTTTACCAATTTATATAGATATTAACAAGGTACTGTTTCTCAGCTTAACTAGACATTATGAAGTGCGTTTTTACCAATTTATATAGATATTATCAAGGTACTGTTTCCTAGCTTATCTAGACATTATCAAGTGCGTGTTTACCAATTTATATAGATATTATCAAGGTACTGTTTCCTAGCTTATCTAGACATTACCAAGTGCGTTTTTACCAATTTATATAGATACTATCAAGGTACTGTTTCCTAACTTATCTTGAATTAACGAAAGGCGTGTTTACCAATTTATATAGATATTATCAAGGTACGGTTTCTTAGCTTATCTAGACATTATCAAGTGCGTGTTTACCAATTTATATAGATATTATCAAGGTACTGTTTCCTAGCTTATCTAGACATTACGAAAGGCGTGTTTACCAATTTATATAGATATTATCAAGGTACTGTTTCCTAACTTGTCTAGACATTACCAAGTGCGTGTTTACGAATTTATATAGATATTATCAAGGTACTGTTTCCTAACTTATCTAGACATTACCAAGTGCGTGTTTACCAATTTATATAGATATTATCAAGGTACTGTTTCTTAGGTTATCTAGACATTACTAAGGGCGTGTTTATCAATTTATATAGATACTATGAAGGTACTGTTTCCTAGTGTATGTAATCGCCCACATCTTGTTTAGGACTGATGGACTGAGGGGAGGCAATTAGTGAACACCATCTACCACCAACTCTAGTAACAATGAATGGTGAGATTGACGGTAACATTATAACAACCCACGACTGAAAGGGTGAACATGTTCGGTGATCGAGATTCCACTCCGCGATCCTTAGATTGTGAGTCGAGTACCTTGACCATTATCCATATTAAGACATAATGAACCAACAATTAATACAGACGAATGTGATCTTTGTTGGTCCAAACACAAAATATTTTAAATAACTTATATTGTTGATGAAAGTTATGAAAATAAATAATAGAAATATTGGGATTAGAAAATAATAATAATTTGAGTTCGATGAGAATTTATAACAAGGCTCTGATTTCGATTTCTGTTTGTAATCTCAAGTATGACCTGCTTACTTTTCCATTGAACTTCATCCTTATATTGTTTATACACGAATTAATTATAAATACTGCCATTTTGTGTTTATCTAGATGTATTAAATAATTTACCCTGGAGTTTGTTTTTGTGACTGATATAAGTGCATAAGGTGCTATATATATATATATAATAAACTTTATTAAACCATCAAATGATGTTTTAGTTTTTCTTCTGTTGTCTACAACCTATACAACCCAGAATGGAAGGTCTGAAGGTTAGATTTTATTTAACAACAGTCTCTCTTCAGTTTCGTTCGTTATTTCCAAAGTCGAAGGCTATTTAGGTAACAGTCTTGTTTTACCTTTACTGAAGCCATGATGTGTTTTTTGATCCCACGTAAACATTTGTTTTTACTTGTAGTGGAAAGAAAAAACTCTGTAATACAAGTTATTTTATTGTAGGGCTAATAAATAATCCCAATTACGTATCGTACAGAGTAGCGATGGTAAAATGAGAACAGATATAAAAAGTAAGAACATGTAATATTCCCATTTAAACATAACATAGCCTAGAAATTGTGCTGTATTTTTCAAGAAGGTAGAAATTATTGGTTTGATAATTAAGGCCCATAGGATTAATTTTGTGGAAACTGCCGAATTGAATTTAAGTTATTTCATTACAGGCTTTAATGACTGGTTTGATTTGGTTTGTTGTTAACTTCGCGCAAAACTACACGAGGGCTATCTGCGCTAGCCATCCATAATTTAGCAGTGTAAGAGTACAGAAAAGGTAGCTAGTAATCACCACCCACTGCCATTTCTTGGGCTACTCTTTTACCAACGAAAGGTGGGATTGACAATCACATTATAATGCCTCCAAGGCTGAAAGGGCGAGCATGTTTGGTGCGATGGGGATTCGAATTAATGACTTGAAAGATAATTTAAGTTTCTTTCGTTTTTCTTTTACCGCGAGAAATCGAATCTCGTTTTTCTTTTCAGTTTTGTAAGTTTCATAAACTTATGCCTAATCCATCATGGAACAGCATACCAGGTTTTAATAATTAAAAAACAAACTATAAGTAAATGACATAACAAATAAGAAGTTAAGGTAGAATACAACACGTCTTTCTGTCTTCAGATGTAGAACATATTAGCTTACGAGTTTTGTTATTATTTGAAAGGCCTTCTGAAACATAAAATATTACATTTAGGCGCTTTCAGTTGGAAATTCATAATAAACGGTTTAGGAGAAACATGGATCAAAACGCCTGGACCCTAGTGTGCTAGTTATCCTAAATATTAGGCTTACCATAATGTGTTTATATTCATTGCCGGTGTCCCTTGTTTAAAATGTTGTGGGTGGCTTTTGTGACCCGTGAAACGTCGTTTCATTAACTACAAGTTTTTAGGGGCGAAGTAGATTTGCGTTTGTAACTGTAATTTTCCAGTGCACTAATTGGTTTAAATAATAGTGATACGCACCGTCAATGGCTATATCATTACTCATGACACAGTGCATGAATTCTCGAATTTGTAATTTTTATACAACACGTGCAATTATCGAACCTCGAGTGATTTATTAAATTACTGCTTCTATTGTGATATCAGTCAAAGTTAATTAAGTATCTCTCGCCCAAAGTGCATTCGTGATAGCTGCTATGTGACCGGTTAGAAACCTCGATAATTCTGACACTTTCTCAGCTAATGGTTTGGAAACGATTGAGAAACATTAGCAAAGCAGCGTCAGTTTATGAATATCATACATCATCGAAAACGATTATCCGTAGTTGTAGAAGAGTTGTTCTTCAGAGAAATCTTTGTCGACCTGTTTATGGTTTCAGTGAAGTGTCGAGAAAAGTCAAAGTTATCCTCTTTAAATTACGGTATTAAAAAGAAACGTATTATGAAAGTACCGGATGTGTTCACAGGACACGAGATGGACAATCAGGAACCAGTTGGTGTTCCGACTGGATGTGTTCACAGGACACGAGACAGATAGTCAGGAACCAGTTGGTGTTCCGACTGGTTGTGTTCACAGGACACGAGACAGATAGTCAGTAATCAGTTGGTGTTCCGACTGGTTGTGTTCAAAGGACACGAGACAGATAGTCAGGAATCAGTTGGTGTTCCGATTGGATGTGTTCACAGAACACGAGACAGATAGTCAGGAACCAGTTCGTGTTCAAAATAGATGAGTTGACATGAAACGAGCATTTATCAAATTGGTAGTCATAAAGGTTGGCTAAAAATAATCAAACTGTTTGGAGCTTTTTAAGGGTTACAAAAATTAAAACTACGTAACGAAACACTGAACAAGACGTGCTATGAATGAGTTCTAATATTCATCCGACATTTATAAATCCCACAAGCCAGCCCAATTAGCGTTTAATCCCTTCCTCTTTACATGGTTCTTATTCAGTGTGTGAAAACAATAACATTTTAAGAAAATAAATATTTTCAGTTGAAGACGTGCCTGATTGTGTCTTTTAATGTTAAATAGAGCGATATTTATATCATAGCGGTATCGACTTCTATAACTAATCTACTTTGTTGAGAGGAAACTGAACACAAAAAACTATACATGCTTCCGGTTGGGTTTCCGGTTCCTGTCTCTACTGTCTTCTGTCCGGATAACTGGTACAATAGTAGCAGGTATTTTCACATGTTGGTTCTAACAGTTATTGGTACAGTAGTAACAGGTATCGTCACAGGTAGGTTCTAACAGTTATTGGTACAGTAGTTACAGGTATTGTCACTGGTAGGTTCTAAGAGTTGTTTAGTTCAAGTTTTATACATTTTTGTTTTCTTAGCCCTAACGGTTGATGAAATAAAGAAGCTCGTGACATAACCTTCTGCTTCACCGCAGATCATTCTATGTTGCACGATTTTACTACCAGCGAGGTGTATTCTGTACATACTGCGTACAGGATTTCAGGCTAATAAAACATAGACGTTAAACTGTGAAACGGTTTTCCTTAAGATTTTTGGTTTTTTTTTTGTAAATTTAGGCATGAAGACATAGTAAACGCAACCCACACTATAACTTCACTACCACTATAACTACTACACCTAATATAACACGTTGAAGGTCGAATAGTTCAAGTTCTCATTCCCAGTCACACACACACACACACACATCTTTTCTGTTGATGCTGGGTGAATTAGCTTCACAACTCCATAAAACTCTCGAGTAGTTGACATAAAATCAGAGGGATATTTATTGGAGAGTATCATACAGAGAAATAGAATTGGAAATATATTTCAGCGATTATTCCCATTAATCTGGCACAGTAGTTTTAGTTTAACACATCTGAAACAGTCTGTGTATAATCATATCTGCGTAACATTCGATTATTTGGTATCTTGCCAACACTTCGACATATCTAACGTAACGTGTACCTTCGTCCAAAATACTGCTAAATAGGTTATATCACATGTTTAAACCGTAAAGATTAAGTAATTGATTACTTAGCGGAAAACGTGACGATAGAGAAACCACCAATATTTACTCACCTACAGACATCCTGAGACGAGTGACCATAAATTGTACTTTACTGAAACTAATTCACAGATGTGTCGATTTTAGACTACTTCAAAACTGAATTGGCAAAGACACCTGTCTGCACCTTCTGTCACTTTAGGCTCTCTCTGAGCTATTGCCGTTTTCGTAAACAAAACTTTACCTGTTAGCCTGCACTTCGCACGACAGATAACAGTTCTATCTATCGTGTTCTATACACTTTAGTCACGTGTAACTTACACGTGAGACCCGCTGTTCGACTGAGAGTTATATTGTTTTTTTTTTTTTAAAAAGGACACAACTCAATTTTAAAAATATAATATGCACAAAAGTCTGCTCACCGCGGGGATCGAAACCATAATTGTAATGTTATCCCATTGTCGATCGTTTTAATTACGCGATTCTAATTCTGTTCAACTGCAATACGTATTGGTTTTTAACGTACTACAGCAGCGACGAGTTTCGTTTTTGTTCTTGCTATGAAGTATCATATAATGGTCTACTCTAATCCTATACCATCTTCACAAGTAGTTTCACGATTCTCTGAAGGATTACCAAACACACTGCTATATTTATCATTCTACAAAGTACTTGAGATTACACGTTTGTTTGATTTCGTTTGAAAGCTTTATCACCACATATACCGATAACCGCCTGAGATTTGAGGGTTTTCTAGTTCTAAATTCTAAACGTATGGGAACTTTTGTTTATTTTCACCATTTCCTGGAAGTACTTTTTCATTGCCAGAGTCCCTCAGGCAGGCTTTCATTAGATATAAAAAAAAACACTTTATAACAGTCGGTATTTGGTAGTAAAGGGAAAACGCTTTCTATTTTAATATACACGTTATTTTTTGGAAATGGAACTCGACTTATTTCAACATTGTAAGTAAATCAATAATCGAGGAAAATATCGTAAATATTTCACTTTTTCTTTGCCGCAAAAAGAAGACTAGAAGACAGTATGAGTCATCAAACATCCAGTGGAAAAAACCAAACAAAGATATAATGTCATCAGCAAATTGGAAAAAAAGAAACCTGTGTTGCATTAAAACTAAGGAAAGTTGAAATACTATCTTTCACCAGCCAGTATTAAAATAACTGTGTTCATATTAAAATTAAGGGTAAGTTGAAACACTATCTAACACCAGCCAGTATTAAAATAACTGTGTTCCATTAAAACTAAGGGTAAGTTGAAACACTATCTGTCACCAGCCAGTATTAAAATAACTGTGTTCGATTAAAACTAAGGGTAAGTTAAAACACTATCTATCACCAGCCAGTTTTAAAATAACTGTGTTCCATTGAAACTTAGGGTAAGTTGAAACACTATCTGTCACCAGCCAGTATTAAAATAACTGTGTTCCATTGAAACTAAGGGTAAGTTGAAACACTATCTATCACCAGCCAGTATTAAAATAACTGTGTTTTGTTGAAACGAAGGTTAAGTTGGAACGCTATGAGCAGACAATAAAAAATTACCTGCATTCCATTTAAAAAAAATAATACATGATCAGTAGCTGTTTACAATGTAATCCTGTTCCACTATTTTTTGCATGAACGTCTAATAGATTTAAAAAAACGAAATTCACTCATAAGTTTACAAAGTGTAATTAGGGCTACGAAACTACTGGAAATTCTGTTGTAACGAAACTTTGTTATTAATGTGACTGTTTAAGTATAATATATCTATGTTACAAAATTAGTCTAATTGTGTCGATCAATTAGTTAGTGGTTGACATTATGTTTTCGTTTAATAATTAAATTATTCCTGTGATTTCCTGTTATACCTTTATAATCTGTTAGTACGTCTCAGCAGCCTTTTAAATATTGTTAGAATGAAATCTTCTTGGACTACGAATATATTACCCTGTCTGAATTTTGTGAAATAGAAGGTATATATATATATATATATATATATAAATTAATTTTTAAGAGAATAATTACAAATACTTTTATTGTATACATTGCTGGTGACAATATATAAAACTCAGTTAAAATGTATTTTTTTGTAAAACCGGCTCGTTTGGGTTGAGACATTTTTTTTTTACGTAGAGGAATGAACAACGTTTCGTCCTTCTTTGGTCATTGTCAGTTCACCAGACGACAATCGAAGAAGGTCGAAACGTTGTTCGCTCCTCTACGTAAAATATTTTCTCAACCCAAACGAGCCGTTTTTACATATATATTTCTCTACAAGTGGGTTTTCTCGACATCACTGATCAGTTAAAATTTGTATACCTAAAAAAACAACTTGACTTAAGATAACTAAATCTTAAAAAATAAAAATCCGACATAAGAAATTTCACTTAGGAGGCTTTGGACAGTGGTGTTCTCTAACCGTATTTTATTAAGGAAACTTTGTAGAAGTACGTGGTGTTCTCTAACCGTATTCTATTAAGGAAAGTTTGGACAGTGTACGTGGTGTTCTCTTACTGTATTTTGTTAGGGATAGTTCAGTTCAACTACTCATGTGATCTATACACATACACACAACGCTACAACAGTTCTGCTACTCATATTACCTCTACACACAGAACGTTACAATGCTTCAATAGTTCAGCTACTCATATGACCTATATGCACAACGTTACAACGCTTCAATTGTTCAGTAACTCATACGACTTATACACACACACAAAGTTGCAACGCTTCAATAGTTCAGCTACTCATACGACCAATATACACTCACAACGTTACAACGCTTTAATATTTCAGCTACTCATACGACCTATACACACCCACAACGTTACAACGCTTCAATAGTTCAGCTACTCATACGACCTATACACACATACAACGTTACAATGCTTTAATATTTCAGCTATCATACGACCTATACACACACACACACACACACACAACGTTACAACGCTTCAATAGTTCAGCTTCTCCTAACGTCTATTTTGACATAACATCATAAAACCTTGACACTGTTATTTATCATGAGGCCAATTTCAGTACAAAATTTGTACAGATTAGCTAATTAACAAGTTGAGATAAAGAAATGCTTTAGTAGTCCAACTACTTTTCGACTTATCACTGAACTTCGGGTCTATTTCAATCCATAAGGTCCACTTGAACTGCTCGTGAAGTCCATTTCAGTCCAATTTTTCAACAGTTTAGCTGCATTCAATGCTCATGCCAATATAATATTAAAACGCTTAAAATTTCAAGTACATCCGCTAACAAAAGTTCAATTGCTTACAAAACCATTTCAACACATGCTTCAACAGAGCAGCTGTCCATAAGGATTATCTGAACGGGTAGTGCAGTTCCTTATAAAACCATTTCAACAGGCTCATTTGAACGCAGTTCTTCAACAACTGAATGTTTTGCAAGTAGAAGTTTTAACATAGTGGAACAACAGTTAAGATATCGCACCTTGTGAAGCCACTTTTACACAATTTCATTTATTAATATATTTAATTCTCACACTGTGTTATAACTGTCCAAATTATCGATACTTTCGTCGCTCTGAGGATCTACCAGAAATAACCTGTTGTTTATGAACCGTATCAACATACAAATACATTGTCTCTAAGCTATGTTTATAGTGTAAACAGAGTAGTGTATAATTTATTGTTCAGCAAGTAATAATTACAGAATACCATTTATGTTGCAACCGTAATGGTATAACTATTTTCTTTCCATGCAGTATCCACCTTTTGGAATAAGGATTGTACTTAAAGTTCGATTATTGGTCTAGCCATGTGTTAAATATTTCTTGTAAGCACTGAAACACGGCCCTAATCCAACGTGTATTTAAAAGCCACGACTCCAGGTGTTCAAGTGTAGCCGTATTATATGAACTTGATACTTGATGCCAGAACTGCTTGTAAAACGACTCTAGGTGTTCAAGTGTAGCCGTATTATATGAACTTGATACTTGATGCCAGAACTGATTGTAAAACGACTCTAGGTGTTCAAGTGTAGCCGTATTATATGAACTTAATACTTGATGCCAGAACTGATTGTAAAACGACTCCAGGTGTTCAAGTGTAGCCGTATTATATGAACTTGATACTTGATGCCAGAACTGATTGTAAAACGACTCTAGGTGTTCAAGTGTAGCCGTATTATATGAACTTAATACTTGATGCCAGAACTGATAAACTACAGTGACTTTATGGGAATCTTTAAGAATGAACACATGTGTTGTCTATCAAGTAGTGAAAAGGAAAGCTAGAATAAGTTAAAGTCTGTCCTATTTTCGTGAGGAACAAAAGAAACGTTTTTCTATCTTATCGCATATTAACTTCTCAAAAAAATAACAGCCATGCTTAGTAAGGGTAAAGAAAATAAAAGACATGGCCGTTTATTATTATTTTTTTTTTCTTTGTTAGGCATTGACTATTACTAGCGGTTTATCTTTCTAAAAATCTATCTATATATATATATATACACATTAAACCTTAATGAAATTGACGTTATACTGTCAACTGTAAAATTAAGAAAGCTCGAACAGAATTATGGAGCAAACATTATGAAACGTAATCCAACAAAGGTTTGTTCAATAATATTTATTACATTTTAAAGCTCAGCACGTTTCTATATACAAAGTTTAACCTAATAAAACACGTGTTCGTGACACTACAAACTACCATAATTCTGAATTAAATTCAGGAGTACGAGAAAGTTCTGAGCAACAGAAGTGGTGAAAAGAACCATATGGTAATCGGTAGAATCAAATTAGTCCATCTATATAGAACTCACGTTTCACGACATGAACGATAAGTTGAGAAGAATATTTTTTGTTGTTTTAAACACTAAACAGCAAGATACACGAAATGTTCTTACTTTACAAGTAGCTCCACTAACGGCAAGTCACGAAACTATATTTCTAGTCATTCACACTAAGATTATATATAGTTTAATTCTAATAAACATATGACTGCAGTTATTGATTCATCAGAACTACGTTACAAATATTTAACTGTACATAACTGATATGCCAGTCTTATACAGACAAAACATAATTATGACATAGCATAACATGTCAATCGTATACAAACATGAAATTATAACATGCAGTCTTATACTAATATGACAACATTATAATATGCAATCGTTTACAAAGACAAAAACATTATAAGATGTTAGTCATATAAAAACATGACAGTATTATAATATTTTTTCTCAAGGAATATAATAGAGTAAATAATTCAATACAATCTTGAACCAATGACAAGAAACGACCGTTTTAACTCAACGTTTCTGAAACAAATCAATCACGTAATTATCATTACTGGCTCGTGAAACTTTATAAAACTCACCAATATAATCGCACTCTATCAACACATAACTTTTATTTCATCTTCTAATTTAACTAAACTAAATTTTCAGAATTATCTCACTGTGAAATAGTTGTCTAACCTTTACTTATCTCATTCTGATATTATGAAAGAGTTATTTAACCTTTAATTACTTCATTCTGGTACTATAAAATAGTCATCTAACCTTCAATTATCTCATTCTAACACTATGATATAGTTACCTAACCTTTAATTATTTCATTCTGATACTATGAAATAGTTCTCTAAGCTTTACTTATCTCATTCTGATACTACGAAATAATTATCTAACATTTAATTATCTCATTCTAACACTATGTATAATTATCTAACCTTTACTTATCTCATTCTAATATTATGAAATACTTATTTAAACTTTAATTATCTCATTATGGTACTATAAAATAGTTATTTAAACTTTAATAATCTGATTCTGGTACTATCAAAATAGTTATCTAACCTTGAATTATCTCATTCAGAAATTATGAAAGAGTTATCTAACATTTAATTATCCCATTCTGAAACTATGAAATAATTATAAAACTTTAATTACCTCATTCTAATACTATAAAACAGTTATCAAACCTTTAATTATCTCATTCTGATAGTATGAAAGAATTATTTAACATTTAATTATCTTATTCTGAAACTATGAAATAATTTTCTAACCTTTACTAATCTCATTCTGATATCGTAAAAGAGTTATTTAACCTTTAATTATCTCATTCTGGTACTTTAAAATACCCATCTAACCTTTAATTATCTCATTTTGATATTATGAAATAGTCATCTAATTTTTAATTATCTCATTCTAACACTAAGATATAGTTACGTAACCTTTATTTATCTCATTCTGATACTATGAAATAGTTATCTAATTTTTAATTATCTCATTCTGATACTATGAAATAGTCATCTAACCTTTACTTCTCTCATTCTGATATTATGAAATGGTTAATTTAACCTTTAATTATCTCGTTCTAGTAAAATAAAATAGTCATCTAACGTTTAGTTATCACATTCTGACACTATGATATAGTTACCTAACCTTTAATTATCTCATTCTGACACTATGATATAGTTACCTAACCTTTAATTATCTCATTCTAATAAAATTAAATGGTTCTCTAATCTTTCATTATCCCTTTCTGGTACTATGAAATAGTCATCTAACCGTTAATTATCTGATTCTGGTACTATAAAATAGTCATATATCTATTAAGTATCTCATTATAATACTATGAAATAGTTATTTAACCTTAACTTATTTATTATAATACTATGAAATAGTTATCTAACCATTACTTATCTCCTTCTGATAATATGAAATAGTTATCTAACCTTTACTTATCTCATTTTGATATTACGAAAGAGTTATTTAACCATTAATTATTTTATTCTGGTACTATAAAATAGTCATATAACCTTTAGTTATCTCATTCTCGTTCTGATATTATAAAAGAGTTATCTAAACTTTAATTATCTCATTCTGATACTATGAAATAGTGATCTAACCTTTAATTATCTCATTCTATTAGAATAAAATAGTTATCTAAATTTTACTTACCTCATTCTGAAATTAGAAATAGTTATCTGACATTTAGTTTTCTCATTCTAATACTATGATGTAGTTACCTAACCTTTACTTATCTCCTTTTGATATTATGAAATAGTTATTTAAACTTTAATCTTACCTTTAATTATCTCGTTCTGGAACTATGATATAATTACCTAACCTTAAATTATCTCATTCTGGTACTATGAAATAGTCATGTAACGTTTAATTATCTCATTCTGACACTATGATATAGTTACATAAATTTTAATTATCTCATTCTGACACTATGATATAGTTTCCTAACCTTTAATTATCTCATTCTGATACTATGAAATAATTATCTAAACCTTAATTATATCATTCTAAAACTATGAAATAATTATCTAAACCTTAATTATATCATTCTAAAACTATGAAATAGTTATCTAACTTTTACTGATCTCATTCTGATAGTTGAAGAAGTTGTTTAATCGATAATTCTCTCATTCTGATACTAAGAAATTATTATCTAATCTTTAATTATCTCATTCAGATACTATGAATTAGTTATTTAACCTTTAATTATCTCATTCTGATGCTACGACATACTTATTGAACCTTTAATTACCTCACTCTGATACTATGAAATAGTTTCCTAACCTTTTATTATCTCATTCTGACACAAAGATATAGTTTCCTAACGTTTAATTATCTCGTTCTGATACTATCAAATAATTATCTAAACCTTAATTATATCATTCTAAAAGTATGAAATAGTTATCTAACCTTTTCTTATCTTATTCTGATACTATGAAATAGTTATCTAACTTTTACTGATCTCATTCTGATAGTTGAAGAAGTTGTTTAATCTATAATTATCTCATTCTGAAACTAAGAAATTGTTATCTAACCTTTAATTATCTCAGTAAGATATTATGAATTAGTTATTTAACCTTTAATTATCTCATTCTGATGATATGACATACTTATTTAACCTTTAATTACCTCACTCTGATACTATGAAATAGTTTCCTAACCTTTTATTATCTCATTCTGACACAATGATATAGTTTCCTAACTTTTAATTATCTCATTTTGATATTATGAAAGAGTTATCTATCCTTTACTTATCTCATTCTGATATTTTGAAATAGTTATTTAAACTTTAATTATCCTATTCTGATACTATGAAATAGTTATCTAACCTTTACTTTTCTCGTTCTGATATTATAAAAGAGTTATTTAAACCTTTATTTATCTCATTCTGGAACTCTAAAATAGTCATCTGAACTTTAATTATCTCATTCAGATACTATGAATTAGTTATTTAACCTTTAATTACCTCATTCTGATGCTACGACATACTTATTTAACCTTAAATTACCTCACTCTGACACTATGAAATAGTTTCCTAACCTTTAATTATCTCATTCTGATACTTTGAAATATTTATCTAACCTTAATTTTCTCATTCTGATAATATGAAATAGTTATCTAACATTTAATTATCTCATTCTGATATTATGAAAGAGTTATCTATCCTTTACTTATCTCATTCTGATATTATAAAACAGTTATTTAACCTTTAATTATCTTATTCTGGTTCTATAAAATATTAATTAAACCTTTAATTTTGTCCTTCTGATACTATGTAATAGTCATCTAACATTTAGCTTTCTCATTCTGATATTATGAAACAATTATCTAACCTTAATTTTCTCATTCTGATAATATGAAATAGTAATCTAACTTTTTATTATTTCATTCTGATACTATGAAATAGTTATCTAATCTTTAATTATCTCATTCTGATAATAATAAATAATTATATAACCTTTACTTATCTCCATCTGATATTATGAAATTGTTATTTAACCTTTAATTATCTCATTCTGGTACAATAAAATAGTCATCAAACGTTTAATTATCTCATTTTGACACTATGATATAGTTACATAACCTTATATTATCTCATTCTGGTACTATGAAATAGTCATGTAACGTTTAATTATCTCATTCTGACACTATGATATAGTTACATAACCTTTTATTATCTCGTTCTGATATTATAAAAGAGTTATCTTACCTTTAATTATCTTATTCTGATACTATGAAATAATTATCTAAACCTTAATTATATCATTCTAAAAGTATGAAATAGTTATCTAACCTTTTATTATCTCATTCTAATACTATGAAATAGTTATCTAAATTTTACTTATCTCATTCTGAAAGTATGAAAAAGTTGTTTAATCTAGAATTATCTCATTCTGATACTATGAAAGAGATACCTAACCTTAAACTATCTTATTCAGTGACTATGAATTAGTTATTTAACCTTGAATTATCTCATTCTGATTCTATGAAATAGTTATCTAACCTTTAATTATCTCATTCTCATACAATGAAATAGTTATCTAACATTTAATTATCTGATTCTGATATTATGAAAGAGTATCAAACTTTTAATTATTTCATTCTGATACTATGAAATAATAATCTAACCTTTACTTATCTCATTCTCATATTACGAAACAGTTATTTAATTTTTAATTATCTTATACTGGTACAATAAAATAGTCATTAAACCATTAATTATGTCATTCTGATACTACGAAATAGTTATCTCACCTTAATTATCTCATTCTGATATTATGAAATTGTTATCTAACCTTTTTATTATCTCATTCTGATACTATGATATAGTTACCTAACCTTTAATTATCTCATTCTAATAAAATGAAATAGTTTTCGCATCTTTATTTATCTTATTCTGATGTTATAAAAGTTATTTAACCTTTAATTATCTCATTATGATACTATTTAATAGTTATTTAACCTTTGATTATCTCATTCTAATAATATGATATAGTTATCTAAATCTTTATTTATCTCATTCAAATACTATGAAATAGTTATCTCACCTTTACTTATCTTATTTTGACACTATGATATAGTTACCTAACCTTTAATTATCCCATTCTAATAAAATGAAATGGTTTTCTATTCTTTAATTATCACTTTCTGGTACTATGAAATAGTGATCTAATATATAATTATCTCATTCTGATAATACGAAATAGTTATGTAAGCTTTAATTATATCATTATAATACAATGCAATAGTTATTTAACATTTAGTTATCTTATTCTGATATTATGAAAGAGTTATCTAACTTTAATTATCTCATTCTGATGGTAGAAATAGTTATCTAACCATTACTTATCTTCTTCTGATACTATGAGATAACTATCTATCCTTTAATTATCTGATTCTGATACTATGAGATAGTAATCTAAATTTTTATTATTTCATTGTGATATTAGAGATAGTTATATAACCTTTAATTTTATCATTCTGATACTATGAAAGAGTGATCTAATCTATAATTATCTCATTCTGATAATATGAAATAATTATCTAAACTTTACTTCTCTCATTCTGATACTATGAAATAGTTATCTGTCTTTTACTTATCTCATTCTGATACTATGAAATAGATATGTTACCTTTAATGATCTCATTATAATACTATGAAATAATTATTTTACGTTTACTTATCTCATTCTGATACTATGAAATAGGAATCTAATCTTTACTTATCTCATTCTGACAGTATGATATAGTTACCTAACCTTTAATTATCCCATTCTAATAAAATGAAATGGTTTTCTAATTTTTAATTATCACTTTCTGGTACTATGAAATAGTGTTCTAACCATTAATTATCTGAATATGGTACTATAAAATAGTCATCTAACTATTAAGTATCTCATTCTGATACGATGAAATAGTTATCTAACATTTACTTATCTCATTTTTATACTATGAAATAGTTATTTAACCTTCAATTTTCTCATTCTGGTACAATAAAATAGTCATCTAAGGTTTAATTATATCATTCTGACACTAGGATATAGTTACCTAATCTTTAATTATCTCATTCTAATAAAATGAAATGGTTTTCCAATCCTTAATTATCCCTTTCTGGTACTATGAAATAGTCATTTAATCGTTAATAATCTGATTATGGTATTATAAAATATTATTACGTATCTAAACCTCTTCTTCTCTCATTCTGATACTAGAAATATTTATCTAACCTTTAATTTTCTCATTCTGTCATTCTGATACTATGAAATAGTTATCTATCCTTTGCTTATCTCATTCTGATACTATGAAAGAGATATGTTACCATTAATTATCTCATTATAATACTATGAAATAGTTTTTTAACGTTTACTTATCTCATTCTGATACAGTGAATTAGGTATCTAACTTTTACGTATCTCATTCTAATACTGTGAAAAAGTTACCTAAACTTTCATTTTCTAATTCTGGTGCTATAAATTAGTCATCTAACCTTTAATTATCTCATTCTGATACTATGATATAATTACCT
The DNA here is from genome assembly GCF_004210375.1 of Tachypleus tridentatus. Lineage (NCBI taxonomy): Eukaryota > Metazoa > Arthropoda > Merostomata > Xiphosura > Limulidae > Tachypleus > Tachypleus tridentatus. Next base: position 151,106,915 of record NC_134832.1, on the reverse strand, counting down.
AACCTTTAATTATCTCATTCTGATAAAATGAAATAGTTATCTAATCTTTAATTATTCGATTCTGGAACTATGAAATAGTCATATAACCTTTAATTATCTCATTCTAATACTATGAAATAGTTATCTAACCTTTAATTATTTCATTCTGATTCTATGAAATTGTTATCTAACCTTTAATTGTCTCATTCTGATACTGTGAAATAATAATCTAACGTTGATTCTGATATTATGAAAGTTATTTAATCTTTAATTATCTGATTATGATACTATGAAATAGTTATTTAACCTTTAAGTATCTCATTCTAATAGTATGAAATAGTTATTTAACCTATAATTATTTCATTCTGATACTATAAAATAATTAACTAAACTTCACTTATCTCATTCTGATATGATGAAATAATTATTTAACCTTTATTTCTCCCATTCTGGTACTATACAATAGTCATCTAACCTTTAATTAACTCATTTTGACACTATTATATAGTTACGTAACCTTTAATTATCTCATTATGACACTATTAAATAGTTATCTAACTTTTACTTATCTCATTCTGATATTTTTAAATAGTTATTCAAAATTTATTTATCTCATTCTGATACTATGAAATATTTATCTAACCTTAACTTATCTCATTCTGATATTATGAAAGAGTTTTATATTATTTAATTATCTCATTCTGATACTATGAAATAGTTATGTAACCTTTAATTATCTTATTCTAATACTATGAAACAGTTGTCTAACCTTAATTTTCTCATCCTTATACTATGAAATAGCAATCTAACTTTTAAATCAATCTTTAATTATCTCATTCTAACACTATGAAATAGTTATCTAACCTTTTGTTATCTCATTCTCATGCTATGACATAATTATCTAACCTTTACTTATCTCATTATGATATCATGAAAGAGTTATTTAACCTTTAATTATTTCATTCTGGTATTATAAAATAGTTTTCTAACCTTTAATTATCTCATTCCAAAATTATGAAATAGTCATCTAAACTTTAATTTTCTCATTCTGATACTATGAACTTGTAATCTAACCTTTAATTATTTCATTCTGATACTAGAAATAGTTATTTATCCTTTACTTATCTCATTCTGATACTATGAAATAATTATCTAAAATAATTTATCTCTTCCTGATATTATGAAATAGTTATTTAACTTTTAATTATCTCATTCTGGTACTATAAAATAGTCATGTAATTTTTAATTATCTCATTCTGACACTATGAAAGAGTTATCTAACCTTTAATTATCTCATTCTGACAGCATGAAAGAGTTATTTCACCTTTTAATTATCTCGTTCGACTGCTATGAGAGACTTATTCAACTTTTCAATTTAATATCATTCTAATACTATGAAAGAGTTATCTGACCTTGCACTTTAAATACAATTCATCAGAAACACCTCATCATTACTTCATTATACACTAGTTTCATCTTCAAATTGAATTTAGCTGAAGACAGTTCATCAAGTTGACCTCTAAAAGCTTTATTTTATCTGAGGTTGGTTTACCATAATTATGTCATGATTAGAGCCTTGTTTTAGCTTCTGATTCAACTTATGGTAAGTTCACTAGATTGACTTCATTTGGCACTATTGTAGTATTACCCAAAATCAGTTCAACTGATGAACTCTTAGGGCATGTCTTGAAGATTGATATTTTGTAGGAAGAAGTGAAGTTTAAATTTATCTAGCTTAATCTGAATAAAACGATTCATCAAGAACCGAATGTGCCAAAGGACATCAAATGTTCACAGCTTTGATTGGCTACAAGGGCATGTGTCCTGTGACAAACAGTATAACCAGAGTTGCCTAGAGTTTGTAAACAAGAGATGTTAATGTAAGAACAGACAATGGTACAAAACATATTAAAAATTAAAAATATTAGGGGTTTTAAATTAAATAGCTTTTTGTTTTTAGATTATTTACACACTTTACAGATATCTTATAATGAGTCTGATATAAAAGTTGAAAATAATCAAAATTATTAATGACTATTTCAAAATATACCATAAAATCTTGAAAAAAAAACAAGAAGATAATTAGTGGACACGTGTTTATAAAGAAACAAGAGGACACGTAATCCGGGTATAAGAGCAGAAACGAAGGAAGTTTGGAATCATCACGCACGAATTATTGTTCATAATTTCTCTTATATTCTAGTTATATGTTCACGTTGTACCACGAAACATTAAGAACAATGTTCTAAAACGTTATTATGACACAAATATAAGAGTCAATGTCCCCTGTGGCAATATGTACTATTGTCTTATAGAATATCTTTCCTTCTTATCTAAATTCATATGTTATCACATAACCTGTCTATATCTATATACGTAAATGTCCACTTTGAAATTTATGAGGAGACTGGAACATCGTTGGACACAATGATAACGACTAAGCCTCAGGGAAACTCATTAGCCTCATGACCTGAGGTCGTTTAACTTGCGAGACTTCATTTCTATGATTTGTCATGACTGGTACGTCTTGTGGTAAAAGTCGTGTCTTATTCTTTTGTGGCTACTGATTTTTACTTTCTTTTTTAAAGTCATAAATTTAATCACACAGGTAGCCGAGATTAAGCGCCCTCTGCTGGTTGAATATTTTCCTTTCCTGCAAACTTCATTTAGAAATATTACCATACTAATCATTTCTCCATTCTGCACTGATGTATCATCACGTTTTAAAATTGAGTAAGTTAAAACCACTAGTGATTCCTGCTATGTTGTCGTAAGTGCAGTTGGTGATTCCATTGTATCATGAGTTTATTGTGACAACATTATAAGCAACAACGGATCCCATGTGCAACTATCCATATACAGAATTACCTTAAAACACAGTCACCATGTTATTTTGGTTTTGTTCTTTTAAGTTATTTATCATACTCATCCTTAGTAAACTTAACTCATCCTCAGTAAACTTACGTATGACGTCACAATTTGATGAATTTTAACAAGAACACAGTTATTTCTAGTTCACCAATTACAGTACAGTGATGATATCAAAGACAGTCTTCACTGACAAGGATATGAAACGAACGGACTTTTTTTTGCAGCGTAAGAATTCGAATTAAAACTTAGTATCAGGTCAATTTTCAAAATAAAATACAATTAAGCTACGGGTTTTGAAACCTAGTTTTTAACGTTATAACTCAGAAAATAAAAATAAAATCCAAGCGTGTTTTAGGTTACTACCAATAAGGGTCAGATGGAATTTCAAAACATGAATATCACAAATTATGTGCTGACAGTATAGAAACTAAGTTATGGGCGAATAGTTGCGTAGACAAGCGTGAATCTAAAAATTTTCAAATGTATGAAAATTCAGGTTACTACTAATTTTACAGAAATTGTTGTCTAAGGGACTGAGAGGGGGATAAAGGAGGATGGTAGGCATTACTCGATATTCTGTCGGAATCTTGGTTCGAGAATGTAGACCCTTGCCTCTTGAGAACCAGATACCGACACAGATTCGTGGCTGGCCCACAGCACGGCTGAACGAAGTGGTAAAGAAGGGGTGTGGATACTACAGGAAGGAAGGCAATCCAAACAACGCAAGTGAACGCCCTGTCGAAGTGAATCGTATTGTCGAGAGTTTCAACGATGAAGTGTTTAAAGAGTCGAGTGAACTGGAGTGGCAAAAGACAAACAACATAAATCAAAGCTATCGTGTAGAAGACTCTCTCATTGATGTTTTCTCTCTCCCAGTCAATATCATCTTCCTGATTGTCACAGCTGGAGGAGATTCGATCCGAAAACTCCCGAAGTCTGAAGCTTTCGGGGGAATCTGACAATGACAAAAGTGGGTTCCTGTACCCATGAAGGGTCGTTGCAGATGCTAGCCTTTCTTTTCTGGTGTCAGTGTTGGAGAAAGAAGTTTCTTCCACACTTGGTACTACCTCCGTGGTGTTTCGGTTGCGAAATCTCAGGGCGGTGAGTCGATTGGTGATTTCTGCTGACGTCTTTAAATGGAAGTAGGCCAACAGAACTGCTGGTAACACGTAAAGAATGATGAAGAGTACTCGAATAAACTCCTGGATGTTGTTCTCCAAATTTAGGGCACACAGTCCAACACCTTGGAACTCGGGTCCGAAATAGTCTGCAATGTGAACGTACCTGGTGAAAACAGTGTAGGGAAGTGCAACCACACAGCTTGAAGCCCAGATGAGCAACATGTAAAAAGTGACCAACATCCGATGTCTTCCGGGGAACAGAAATGACCGGTATCTATCGAACGACAGCGCCAGCAACGTTAGGAGCGTGGAGTAGAACGGAACATCTTGGATAATTGGTAGGAGATGGCAAACGACACTGCCCATAGCCCAGTTGTGATAGAAGAGAGTCGCAACAGACAAGGGCAGCACCACAATACACTTCACGAGATCGTTGATGGAGTTGCTGACCAGGAACTTATCCAAGTTACCACAGTGTTTCCTCCAGTGGAAGACGAAGTATATCATACGCAGATTGAGAATGATTCCGGCTACACCAACCAAAATGAATAAAGTTGCGAAAAAGGGAAAGATGTTCCTTACAGAATCCCGTAACTGAGGTGTTTTTAGGCTTTCCGTGTCATTTGGAAAGCCCATCAAAAAATGTAACATTACCCCCAAAATATGTGTACTCGGAGGCTTACGTAGTGTTATATCGCCGTCGTCTTCGTCCATAACGAAAACCTAGTGGAAAAGTTTCGTCACTTCTTTCTTCACTTCACATCTGAAAGATATACAATTTCTCAGTGTCACTCAGGTACACATTTATTTATCTATATGCAAAATTATACCAAGATACCGTAAACTTATAACTTCACAATGGATTGTGAAAATTCGGTTAATTTTTCCTACGATTTATGTTATCACTAAATATACGAAATCTTGGTGACTAGTTATAGATTTGTTCACACATAAGAAAAGATGTTTTCTAGTAACAAAGAAACAAAATCCGATCAAAACTTAACATAAAACATTTACAGGTCCAGTGATGCTGTTTGGTGCAATTAATAATTAACAAAAAATGAATGTACCTAGAAAAAATTTACTTCTTGCTAAATTATTAAAAGTATACGATTATCCTCAAATTTTAAGTTTATTTTTAACAAAAAATTCAACAAATACGTTAACAGCTAGACTTTCTAGAGACCATTAAAATGTATGGTTATCATTGCATTTTAGGTAAGATTTTCAGAAATAACCTTCAGGAGATCAGTCTGAGAAGGTAGAAGAGTACTAGACGCCTTTTCTGTCTCAGTAAAAAAAACTTATAAATAAAGACGAGAGCGTAAATAAACTACAAAACTGTTGTTGCGTTTAAGCCTAAACTGTATAACAATACAGTATTAAATGAAACAAACAGCTACTTTCTTTTTGAAGACACTTTTGTCTTCAAAACTGAAAAACTTACTTACAGCACTGAAAGAGAGTGCTGGTCAGTAAAAAAAAAATTGTTGATCAGTCAAAATTGACCAGCCAGTAACGAGTTTACACCATTGTTAAGGTTCTATGAAATACAAGTTTATATTGAATGTCAGCTTTCATAATTTTTACCGAATACAATACTGACTTGTTGCATATGAAAATAAATTACAAATATCCATCGTGGGTATTTCATTGCAAACAAACAAAACAGTAAATATAAGTATTTTAAAACACTTTTATTGATACAACAGTAAACTTAGTTCAGGCTCAAAATTCACTAAGTACACTTCCATACCCTAACTTGATGGTTAATGTTTGTCCATGACAAAAACTTCATGAATGAATGTGTATTTGATAAAGTTAGTGACCGTTACAATCCAAACCAGCCAATCTTACTTTGCACACAACAATGAATTATTGAAGCAAGCAAGTTTAGAAGAGATAACCTACATCCGTATACAGAGAAAAACTTTCGCGTTAACCCTAATTACACTGTCACTAAAACTGTGTATCTTCAAATACTTGAAAATCACACGTGAGGAGACACGTTGTCTGTCTCAACAAATCCTCCGGACTGTCGTTCTGATCTTCAAAGTTTTGACTTCAAAGCTCATGACTGGTTCAGTGGTGATTCGTGTGAAATCGATAAGAAGGACCCAGATCGTCAAAAGCGAGTTGTATAAACTACAGCAAACCTTGGACACCATAAGTCATTTAAAGAAGTCATACTGGACACATATGTTGCGCGTGGGGTTCACTGAGCACGTGAGGAGTCAATGAGAGCACGCGATCAGACACAGGCAGCAGATGTTGGTATCACCATAATTTTAGTACCATATTTATGGAACCAGAGTCGGGTGACCTTGCATGTTCAAGTAGAACAAGAAGTCAGTAACCAACATCAATGAATCAGATTACTTCATGTAAAGATGTATATCTGCCCCGCATCAGTAATTCGTCTGAAACATGTAATCAATATACCAAATATACAACTAATATTCCCCATATATAACCATTTTATCAAATGTACAGCTAATACCAAATATATAACCAATATACTAAATATATAACCAATATACCAAATATGTAACCAATATACTAAATATATAACCAATATACCAAATATATAACTAATACACCAAATATATAACTAATATTCCAAATATATAACTAATACACCAAATATATAACTAATATTCCAAATATATAACTAATATTCCAAATATATAGCCAATATACTAAATATATAATTAATATTCTAAATGTATAACAAATATACCAAATATATAACTAATACACCAAATATATAACTAATACACCAAATATATAACTAATATTCCAAATATATAACTAATACACCAAATATATAGCTAATATTCCAAATATATAGCCAATATACTAAATATATAATTAATATTCCAAATGTATAACAAATATACCAAATATATAACTAATACACCAAATATATAACTAATACACCAAATATATAACTAATATTCCAAATATATAACCAATATACTAAATATATAACCAATATACTAAATATATAATTAATATTCCAAATGTATAACAAATATACCAAATATATAACTATTATACCAAATATATATCTATTATACCTAATATATAACTAGTATATCTAACATATAAATATTATACCTAATATATAACTAGTATACCTAATATATAACTAGTATACCTAATATATAACTAGTATACCTAATATATATCTATTATACCTAATATATAACTAGTATATCTAACATATAACTAGTATACCTAATATACAACTATTATACCTAATATATAACTAGTATACCTAATATATAACTAGTATACCTAACATATAACTAGTATACCTAACATATAACTAGTATACCTAATATATAACTAGTATACCTAATATATAACTATTATACCTAATATATAACTATTATACCTAATATATAACTAGTATACCTAATATATAACTATTATACCTAATATATAACTAGTATACCTAAACCTCTACGTTATGAAGATGAAATTTTTGTCCAAACTAAAGTCTTTACTGAATTCTCAACCCGTTTAAATGATCTTTTCGTTCTTACATCATCTGGACTCCTGGACTTCTGGATTCCCAAGTAAAGTAGCGTTCGAAGAGAAAACCAAAGATGTATTTTATGTGGCTTCAAGGGAACAAGGTAACACAGATAATTCCTATACATCAAGACATGTATCAGTTCGAATTAATACTAATTCAACCGAAGAACACGCAGGCCATATCAAGATGGATTTTTCCGAATAAAGTTCTTTGGGGCAATACCCAGAAACTGATAGTCGTTTGTAATATGATCACAAACCTCGTCACCAAAACCCCAAATCCACTGCAGGTATCAGTTGGTGTGATGATCAGAAAGAAGTTATCGTCTACTAGTAAGACGTAGTGATGAGAGTCTGGAGATCGGCAGCCATGGCAACCAACCAAGTGTTGAGGATGGGCCTTGTTTATAAATCTCAAAAAGAAGCAGGCCTTCTTCAACTAGTTGTTAAATATTTTGGTGAGAGCATTTCTAACCAGAACAACGAACTGGTGCACAGACAGTTGTTCTAACACAAAAGTTGGATCCAGTTGCTAAGGCACCATGTCCCATAATGTTTGCACCTGGCGTACTTCGGAATCTATACGTAAGTTGGTAAGGTGTATTTGTGCAAAGTGTTCTTCGCCAAGATGTTCGTGTGTTAATAAACGTATTAAAATGAAGCTACAAGATAAAGAGTTTGTTTGTTTTGTTTGTTTTAGAATTTCGCACAAAGCTACTCGAGGGCTATCTGTGCTAGCCGTCCCTAATTTTGAAGTGTAAGACTAGAGGGAAGGCAGTTAGTCACCACCACCCACCGCCAACTCTTGGGCTACTCTTTTACCAACGAATAGTGGGATTGACCGTAACATTATACACCCCCACGGCTGGGAGGGCGAGCATGACAAGATAAAGAGAACTTTATATCTGTGTATGGTGTCACGTATACTGTAACTGAACTCTTAAAATATGTGGTTATTTTGTTGAGGTTTTTTCACTGTTATTCTGAGTGTTCAGTGACAGTTTTATCAATTTATCAGAAACCTAATGAAATGTTTTGTAAGAAATGTTTACGTTTAATTTTTAGTTTGATTTTGAAAACAAAACGTTTTGTCGGATTTGACGTAAGAGTATAAAACACGCCTTTTATTAATAAAATGATGCAACCAGTTGATATTTTCTGCCACAAAACATAGAAATTGACAGTTTCGTTAACATTTTTAGTTGCTGAGACATGACCTTTTGTATCTATTTACAAACGTACACTTGGATAGGTGAGAGGTTACCACGGAAACAAACGATTATTTAAAAATGCTCAAGCATGCCTGTGAAATCACTGCGGAACCTCAACTGCAAAGTTATCTTCCACTAGACCACGTGTTTTTGGTGTATCGTTTTCGAAACATATCAATTCTACGTTCAGACAGTTTCTCTGTATTTGATGTAGAGTGATCGATCCTTCATCACGTGTTGATGTAGAGTGATCGATCCTTCATCTCGTGTTGATGTAGAGTGACCGATCCTTCATCACGTGTTGATGTAGAGTGACCGATCCTTCATCACGTGTTGATGTAGAGTGATCGATCCTTCATCACGTGTTGATGTAGAGTGACCGATCCTTCATCACGTGTTGATGTAGAGTGACCGATCCTTCATCACATGTTGATGTAGAGTGATCAATCCTTCATCACGTGTTGATGTAGAGTGATCGATCCTTCATCACGTGTTGATGTAGAGTGATCGATCCTTCATCACGTGTTGATGTAGAGTGATCGATCCTTCATCACGTGTTGATGTAGAGTGACCGATCCTTCATCACATGTTGATATAGAGTGATCGATCCTTCATCACGTGTTGATGTAGAGTGATCGATCCTTCATCACGTGTTGATGTAGAGTGATCGATCCTTCATCACGTGCCAGAAGTTACAAAGAAGGAAACTATTCATGACAGATATTTCATTTTAAATTCGTTACTTTATAATTTTCATTTAAACATGTTTTAAAAAGGCGGATGGTTTTACAAGGCGTATTACTTGTATACAGACGTGCATATATATTTATATTTTTAATTTACACGTTTTTCTAAGGGACGGTAAAGCTACTAGCGCATTTAACGTACTCCTGAAAATTTTTATCACACCTAACGTGCTTATAAATATTGAACGACACAGAAAATTGTATTTAACCTGTTCAGTGCCGTAGACGAGATAACTCGTCCAAGCCGATAAGTAACACAGTGCCACGGACGAATTAATTCGTTCTCAGTAATACCTAACTTCAACGCTAGATGTCAGCACCATACGTGCATTTGACCTTCTTACAAATTGTTTCACTTTCGATCCAAAATGGCGTCACGAAAAAAGTTACTAAATGAAGAAGCATTAAAGTTGTATTTTGAACTTGGTTCGGATTTGACGTAGCAGCTAAAATACTTGGCAGTCAACAGGTTAAAGTAGTGATGTTAGCTTTACTTCTTTGTCTAATCATCTATTTCCTGACAACGTTTTAATTTTCTATAACGTTCTTAAGAAGACACTTAATCTCAGGTTTAACTTTATAGGTTACTGGAGTTTACGGGATTAATATTGGCGTTTCTGTCTGAAGACTTAACGTTTAACCAATCATTTTTCTTCTATAGAAACTATTTAACATATCAACACTTACCATTCAATTTAAGTACTATATCATTAAAAGTCTTTTCGGTTTGATACTACAGATATATCTGAATTTTACTATTTCTTTCTGTTTTTCTCCGAGAGTCACTGACATTATAGACTTAATTCATTATGATTCATTGTGACGTGTTCAGCATGAGGCCAACCAGTCGAATTAACTTCAAAAGAGCTGAGCTAACATCACAAATAAAAGACATTGGAATATGTTTAGATTATATTGAAGAAATTTAACTTAAATTATTCACACTTTAAATAGTTTCTGACATCTATTATTTTATATTTGTAAAATATTTACTATTTGTCTTCATACATTACACTTTACGACATGTATATATATAATTTAAAATGTATGTATTTGTTGACAAATAAATTGACCCGGCATGGCCAGGTGGTTAGGCACTCGACTCGTAATCTGAGGGTCGCGATGTCGAACACCCGTCGCACCAAACGTGCTCGCCCTTTCAGCGGTGAGGGCGTTATAATGTAACAGTCAATCCCACTATTCGTTGATAAAAGAGTAACCCAAGAGTTGGCGGTGGGTGGTGATGACTAGCTGCCTTCCCTCTAGTCTTACACTGCTAAATTAGGGACGGCTAGCGCAGATAGCCCTCGTGCAGCTTTGCGCGAAATTCAAAACAAACTAAACAAGTAAATTCTATTATATTTTAAAAACCTATCATATAACACAAATAGATAAAGTTTATAATGTAAAAATCGATTCAGTTCTACTCTAATATCTACTGACACATGTGAAATGTGAAATTTCTTGGTTTCACATATGAAAAAAAAAATTAAAACAAATAAATAAAATGTGAAACAAGATTCGGCAAAGAATAAATCAGATTAGAAGTCTGTCAGAAAATAATACAGGAACAACAGCAACTAACACATTAAAATATACAAACAATATATACGACCAATTATAGAATATGCTTATCCAGCCAGGATTAATGTAGCACTCATGAAAATTTACATTAAAGTACACAAATAATGAAATGCAACACTCATTAGCACATATAAAGTTCCCTACTAAACAAACTCCAAATTCCTTCATAAATACACAGATATACATCCACTCAAAGACAGAATTGTAAGCGGATCATTTACATATTTAAAGAAAAGCTTAAATAAAAACGAAATATTTAGCGACAACAAAACGCATGTAATGTGTATTATCCTGAGCACTTCTAACCCTTAAATATGTTCTATAAGTTTAGTAATATGTTACCTATTGCTGAACCTACTTAAACCATCATATGTTTGTGTTATAGTGTATTAAAAGGGTATTTATGTACCTACACATAAGATAACAAACATGAAAACATTGTAATATGTGGACTATATGTGTTGCGAGGGTGTCCCAGTGCGTGTGATGAACGTTCCAACATAAATAAACACAGTCCTCTTAGGACTTTTGAATTCATATGAACGAGCTTGTGAAAGGAATACCCATTTTTTATTGCGTTCGACATTTATTTACATACAGGAGGAAGGGGTCAAAAGCGTACCTCACCCTCCCAGTTAATCACAAATACCGACAAAAAAACAAACACCTGAGATTTCATTTTACACTCGAATGGTAACATTCTGTCAGGTTTTATCACATGTTTAATTCAGTCTAATTAATACCTTAAAAATAACTCTTGTTATAATGTTTCAAAACTAACAATTCTTTGCATACACCTAAGATTCAGTGTTGCTCAATATATAGACAATGCTTTCAAATGGTGTATGACACGATCATTGACAGACACGAGATAAATATCAGTTCTGGGTTAACTAAGCCTATTTTGCAATATAGTTAGAACTTAAAATGTCAATGAACATAGTGATATAAAACACTTAATGTCTATTCAATATTTGATAAAACATTTCAGATATTATGCAATTCTTGTAAACCTTCTATTCAATTACATTTTACAACCTGATTATTCACGTTTAAAACAAATACATTTAAGTAAAATTACAAATTTTAAATATCACTGGTGACTTACTGAAACACATACTTACAAACGTAAACATCTTGAATAAACAATTTAAATCGATTATTAATATATACACCGAACACATGAACCCTAATTTACAAGTACTGAAGAAATAACAGCATGAAATTAGCGATGTTAACCAAACTCATCATTCTTTAACATGTTAAATCGTAATGAATGGTTATAGCTATATTTGAGATCTGCATTGATAAGAGTGAATACATTTATTGTTTAATCTATATTTAACCAGAGAGTTAAACTTATCAGGTTATATAAATGAAACTTTCTGGAAAAATATGGAGAAAAAATGACATTGTCCAAGAGTTATGGAATATAATGTACATATATCCTACCTTTGAATATTTTAAATCAAACAAAATATGTAAAATGACTGTACTAACAATAAAAAGTTCTTTACAGATTATTTCTTACGATAAAAGACAAGTATTTCATTGTATTTACCGACTATCCTTACATAATACATATCACAAATATTTGGTTAGTCTACCTCATGTTCTAGTAACTTCTGCAAGCAACTTGACATACTGTTCATGAAGTTATTGATGTAATATATCGTGATTTTATCCAAACTTGTCACAAGAGGCTGTTATAATTACATTACAGTAGTGGGGTTGTACCCGGCATGGCCGAGTGCGTTAGGCGTGCGACTCGTAATCCGAGGGTCGCGGGTTCGCATCCCAGTCGTGCTAAACATGCTCGCCCTTTCAGCCGTGGGGGTGTTATAATGTGACGGTCAATCCCACTATTCGTTGGTAAAAGAGTAGCCCAAGAGTTGGCGGTGGGTGGTGATGACTAGCTGCCTTCCCTCTAGTCTTACACTGCAAAATTAGGGACGGCTACGATTTCTCCTCCTGGTTGGGGGTTGTGCGGTGGGCTAACAATCTACTCACTTAAAAAAACAGCCTGTTGATGAATCCGCAAGAGATTGGGGCCCTATGTTCCTTCATGGAATCGAGTGGCATAAATAATAATAATAAATAAGTGGGGTTAGGGTCGTGGTTAACAATTTTCGTGTCCAATTCCGTCCAACAGCTCTCAATGGGTTTACAGTTGAAGGCTTGGAGAATATAAAGAGCAGTTTTTCACCAGGATGAATAACTGCCCAAACATGTATTGCACCAGCTCCTGTGTGTTTCTGTGGGAAAGACAGTCTTCTTTTATATGTTCTCCTTCTCCAGACAAACGAAGAACACGAATCCTACCATCAGCCGGAAATAGGACTCATTTGAAAAGGTGACATGTTGCCTGTGTCCTAACTGTAAGTTGGCATGTCGTCTTGCTCAAGTAACACGGTGATGGTGGTGAATTCTCGTTAATATCAGTTGCAAAATAACCTTGTTTGTCAGTCTTCTATTTGCTATTCTTTTGGATAACCAGGAATTAGCGTGCTCATCTCTAGCAGAAGGTTTTTGGAGTCTACCAGTAAACTTCAGGTACAATGTTTCCTGTAGTTCAATGACGTTTCAGAACTCTGGATACACAAAGCTTCCTGTAGTTCTGGATACAGTAAACCGGACTACTCAACCGTTCCGGCAATATCCATTTGTTTCACACCATTTCTGGTCAGTCGAACAATTTGACTCCCTGTAACTTCTGAAGTGCAAGTTATTTATAAGTTAAGTCTCATGAAAGACTTTGACTATTCCTACTTTGGAATTTTGATTTACAAATATAGTTTTGCGCTTAAGGTATTTCTAAGTTAAGGTTCATAAACTATACTGATTTAGAAATATTTATAATCAACGAAACAAACCTATAACTTCCATTGAGTGGTGAAACCAAACCCTAGACATGCACCCATTAGTAAAGTTGACGTCTTTAGGAAGATGGAATACAGAGATTTAGCGTATATCTCCCTGGTAGTCAATGAATACCAACTTTAGGGAAAGAAAATCAGTAAAAGCGGAGATCTCCGATTCTTTGTTCCGCCTTCTCTTTTTAAGAAATAAATATACTGTGGTCTAACAAACGTAGAGAACATGCAAATGGAATTCCATAAATTAAACGAAAACGAATGAATTGTGAACACTGAGATGTAATGTCCTGGAACGTATTATATTTCTTTGCTGATTATTTTAGAAGCGACTAAAATTTCATGAAGCCGGTCGAAGAAAGATGAAAGAGCATTTTCATTTTTGTTTGTTGATGTATCACCAAATTTTAGGGATTAGAAGCGGAGGTCTTAGAGGCCATATATGATTGATATGAAAGGAGAATCGTTATCTTCAGATAAAAGAAGATGGAAAGAAAAAATATTGATTTTTTAGTATTAACCAAATAGAGACGCAACGGCTTAGAAATAAAACTCCAATGGCTGCTTCATACGTGTTGTGAAAGACAAAACCTGTTTGGAAGTTTCTGAGGAGCGGTGGATCAAACAGTCATGTACACAAGCGTTAGAGGATCCTCCGTGTGATAACAATAAAAAAATTCAGTTCTTTTCCTCTCTCTACCAACTTTTCACACCTACTTTTGATAGTGTAGCTTCTCAAGGACAATTATATGTTCACAATTACGAAATGATGTCAGTCATTATCTCTGGTTAACCGGTTTTCAGTTATCCATAAAATACCCAGCAATAAGAAAGGTTATAGAAAGTAAAGAATCGGGTGAGGCTTACTGACTAGCACGCCAGATTGTGTATATTATGGTATGTAGCTCATGGCCCGTTTTAATAAAAATAATTAAAAACAAAGCTCTCGCTTCATCTCAAGAGGTCGTGGGGAAATTAATATAAGATTGATTGACGATTATATCCATCATTCTATTAGAATAACTCAAATGTTGGAGGTAAGTACTTGTGGGTAACCGCCTATTTTCCAGTTTAGCAGTTCAAAATCATGTATTAAAACAGCTAAACAGTACAGGTGTTGATTTTCTCTTTAAAATCGCTCGAATATCACAAGATAATGTGAGGGGAATCGAACCTCGGACTTCTGTAATATTACCACCGAGGGGCATTAAGATTCCACGTTTAAAACACATCTAAATCCTTATTTTACAGAACTATCAGTGGTTTGAGAGATTTCAAGACATTTGAAACTGATGTGCAGTTGGCAAATAGCTTGTGTCATCCGGGTGGTATCCGAATGAAAAGTAAGAGAAGGCACGTTCCCTGAGTGCGTGAGAATAACATCTTGTGATAATAATTGTGACGATAGCCAATGGCGATTCATTGTTTGCAAGGCTACGTCATTCGCGTGAATACCTGAACCAATATTTTTTCTACATAATAGCATTATGTCAATATTGTTGGCTGAGAACGTAAGTACAAATACGGAAGGTAAATCTTAAAAATACGGAAAGACGGTAACTGACAGAAGTGACAAAAAATTCACTGAGTCAGTGAAATGAAGTTATTGATGTTAAGCCTACTACTCGGCTCGGATATGTTATGTGCACACACAAGTTACTTGAGTCGAGATATGTTATATGCACAAACAAGTTACTTGAGTCGGGATATGCTATATGCACAAACAAGCTACTTGAGTCGCGATATGCTATATGCACAAACAAGTTACTTGAGTCGGGATATGTTATATGCACAAACAAGTTACTTGAGTCGGGATATGCTTTATGCACAAACAAGTTACTTTTTTAATCTAAATCATCTGAATACTGTGGGAAAAGAATTTCAACTATTAATTTACACATATTCCACATGAAGGTCGTCGAACTGCGTAAACCGCCCACATTAAACACAGTTATGGAGACTTGACCTAGTAGTTAGCGTGCCCTAAATAGGGTGATGTTAGCATTCCGTTATCGAAAAAAAAAATAAATACATGGCATAAAAATACGTTTCGCCCCTTAGGACTGTTGATGATACGTAAGTATGATAAGTCACCCTTCTCGGTTTGATTAGAGTCGCTCAAGAGTTCTGGACGGGTGTTACTGAAAACGAGTTTTTTCCTTTTTTTCTACCATTTCAAAATTAGGCTCGGCCAAGCAGCTGCTGTGCAGCATTGTTTAAATATCTGTAACAACTTCCAGTTAGTTTAACAAAATTAATCACTAATCAGTAATAACTATCAACACTGATATGATTTTGTTTGTTTCTTTAAAATTAAGTATAAAGCTACAAAAATGGCTATGTGTGATCTGCCCACCGCGATTATCGAAAACAGTTTTTAGCGGCGTGAGTCCGCAGACATATCGCTAGGGAGCCACTGAGAACATCAAAGAAAAAATATGTATTTTTAAAACTCAGGATATAAAGTTAACTGCTTTCGTCAGTCATGAGATTTGGAAAAAACAAAACAAGAACAGCTAATCTTATACTTGTATAAAAATAAAGATGTTGGTAAGAAACACAACACAGGGGATATCAAGAGAAAGAAACTGTATTTTGATAACGAAAGCAACAAAGAACAATCAGTATATCATTGTTTGAGACAAGTTTAATTGAACAGTTAGTATATCATTGTTTGAGACAACTTTAATTGAACAGTTAGTATGTCATTGTTTGAGACAAGTTTAATTGAACAGTTAGTATATCATTGTTTGAGACAACTTTAATTGAACAGTTAGTATATCATTGTTTGAGACAACTTTAATTGAACAGTTAGTATATCATTGTTTGAGACAACTTTAATTGAACAGTTAGTATATCATTGTTTGAAACACGTTTAATTCAACAGTTAGTATATCATTGTTTGAGACAACTTTAATTGAACAGTTAGTATATCATTGTTTGAGACAACTTTAATTGAACAGTCAATATATCATTGTTTGAGACAACTTTAATTGAACAGTTAGTATATCATTGTTTGAGACAACTTTAATTGAACAGTTAGTATGTCATTGTTTGAGACAACTTTAATTGAACAGTTAGTATATCATTGTTTGAGACAACTTTAACTGAACAGTTAGTATGTCATTGTTTGAGACAACTTTAATTGAACAGTTAGTATATCATTGTTTGAGACAACTTTAACTGAACAGTTAGTATATCATTGTTTGAGACAAGTTTAATTGAACAGTTAGTATATCATTGTTTGAGACAACTTTAATTGAACAGTTAGTATATCATTGTTTGAGACAACTTTAATTGAACAGTTAGTATATCATTGTTTGAGACCACTTTAATTGAACAGTTAGTATATCATTGTTTGAAACACGTTTAATTGAACAGTTAGTATATCATTGTTTGAGACAACTTTAATTGAACAGTTAGTATATCATTGTTTGAGACAACTTTAACTGAACAGTTAGTATATCATTGTTTGAGACAACTTTAATTGAACAGTTAGTATATCATTGTTTGAGACAAGTTTAATTGAACAGTTAGTATATCATTGTTTGAGACAACTTTAATTGAACAGTTAGTATATCATTGTTTGAGACAACTTTAACTGAACAGTTAGTATATCATTGTTTGAGACAACTTTAACTGAACAGTTAGTATATCATTGTTTGAGACAACTTTAACTGAACAGTTAGTATATCATTGTTTGAGACAACTTTAACTGAACAGTTAGTATATCATTGTTTGAGACAACTTTAATTGAACAGTTAATATATCATTGTTTGAGACAACTTTAATTGAACAGTTAATATATCATTGTTTGAGACAACTTTAATTGAACAGTTAGTATATCATTGTTTGAGACAACTTTAACTGAACAGTTAGTATATCATTGTTTGAGACAACTTTAATTGAACAGTTAGTATGTCATTGTTTGAGACAAGTTTAATTGAACAGTTAGTATATCATTGTTTGAGACAACTTTAATTGAACAGTCAATATATCATTGTTTGAGACAACTTTAATTGAACAGTTAGTATATCATTGTTTGAGACAACTTTAATTGAGCAGTTAGTATATCATTGTTTGAGACAACTTTAATTGAACAGTCAATATATCATTGTTTGAGACAACTTTAATTGAACAGTTAGTATATCATTGTTTGAGACAACTTTAACTGAACAGTTAGTATAGCATTGTTTGAGACAACTTTAACTGAACAGTTAGTATAGCATTGTTTGAGACAAGTTTAACTGAACAGTTAGTATATCATTGTTTGAGACACCTTTAATTCATGTCATTACTTCCATCTATCCCCTGAAAGAGCGAATGCACAGATCTTTTTGTCACATGGAAACCAAAATCGTTTTACGTGGTGAGTAAATACCAAACAATGTTTATAATAAAATACATTTATTTGGTTCATATTGAGCTCTTGGCCCGGCGTGGCAAGGTGGATAAATCACTCGACTCCTAATATAACCGTCGCGGGTTCGAATCCTCGTCACACCACACATGCTCGCCCTTTCAGGTGGGGTAATGTTATAATATTACAATCCAGCCCACTATTCGATGGTAAAAGAGAAGCCCAAGAGTCAGCGGTGGGTGGTGATACCTATCTACCTTCCTCTAATCTTACTCTGCCAGATAAGGGAGGGCTAGCGCAAATAGCCCTCGTGTTGCTTTGCGCGAAATTCAAACCTATTGAACTCTGCAGATGTCGCTGTTATTCTGCAAAAATATGGTGAACCAAGTTTGTTACGAGTTATTTTGTTTTTAGACAACATGAAAACGTGATGGTCTCATGCTTTTCGGTTTCATTCTGAGAAAATAAACAAGCGTAGAAACCAACATTGAACAACTAAAATATTTCTTTTATATTTATAGCTCCATCTGTGTGGTTTCCTTAGTAAGTAAAAGCTGGTTTCATTTTTGTGTTTCTAATTTGTATTGACAAGAGATGAGATATCCATTAAAAAAACATACTGCGAGTGAATTTTCTCGAAAGATAACTTAAGCCTGTTTTTTCTACTGCTCACGATTTCCTGTTATTTTTATACCAGTTTTTGTTGTTGTTGTTGTTTTGTTGTCACAACTGTGGTTCTGCGATTTCTGGATTGTTGAGTCACTTTATTAATGTTGTACTATGTAAAAAAAATAAATGACTGAGTTGTATGTTGAGAAATAAATTTGATTAAAATATGTATAATAAGATAGAACAACGACAGCGAAACCATTTCATGGTTTATTAAACAGATATAAACAAAGAGAGTTATACAGTATAGCCTATAACCATTCAACAGTCACTAGAATTAACTAGGTATAGACTATAAATATTATTGAGTCACTAGAATTAAAGGTATAGATAATAACTCTTATACAGTTACCAGAATTAAAGAGATATTGATAATAAGTGTTATACAGTCATTAGCATTAAAGACATACGAAACTGTGGCTGTTTGTGCTGAAACGTATGTTATTTACCAATCACACTTGTATTATTTTGAAAACAAATAAATGAGCGGGACACAAATATTCCGGTAAGTATTTAATAAATATTTATTGAAGCCACCAAAGGCCTCTACGTTGAAAGATCGCATTACGTGTTTCAGTTTAGATGACGCAGACATGACGTAACGTATGTTTAGTAAACGTTGATGATTGTGTGTTTTTCTTATAACAAAGCCACATCGGGCTATCTGCTGACTCCATCGAGGGGAATCGAACTACTGATCTTAGCGTTGCAAATCTGTAGACTTACTACTATACCAGCGGGGAACGACGGTCCATGATGGCTTAAGTAGGTATTTTATTAAGCGAGGCACGTGACGCCGGCTTCAATGGGTGTTTTTCTTTTTATAAGTGGAAACCGTTGACGACTTACATTAGTGTTTTTTAAACAAAGGTAATTGACGACTCACATGAGTTTGTTTTGTTTTGTTTTAGTGGAGTCTGTTGGAGACCCCCCTGGGTGTTTGTTTAAGTCGAGACCGTTGATGACTTAAATGGGCGTTAAATAAGAGGTGGGAGCTATTAATGGCTTCATAAATATATTTTAATAGTGCACGACATAACTTTCCATGTTAACTATTTATTTAAACCATTATTTTCTGTGGAACATACAAAATTCAGATTAGGTGTTTTCAATAATCTGGTTTACTATAGACGGTTTAAAACATTTTATTTATTATTTGAAATATCTGCATTTTCAACTTAATGGGCAAAGCGCAAATAGCCCAAAGTGTCGTTATACGCCTAGCAACAAAGGAAGAAACCATCACTAAAACGCAGATCTCTTCTAATGGTCATAAAAACAAGTTACCTGGTCATGATTACCCTATTTTTCTTAATAGCAATATAGGTCTATATTTCAGTGATGTCGAGAAACCCACTTGTTGAGAAATATATATGCAAAAACGGCTCGTTTGGGTTGAGAAAATATTTTACATAGAAGAGCGAACAACGTTTCGACCTTCTTCGGTCATCGTCAGGTTCACATTGTTGAATAAAATAGATGTCATTTCTTCTGTTAATAATACCTGACGATGACCGAAGAAGGTCGAAACGTTGTTCGCTCTTCTATGTAAAATATTTTCTCAACCCAAACAAGCCGTTTTTGCATATAAATAGG
The DNA here is from genome assembly GCF_004210375.1 of Tachypleus tridentatus. Classification (NCBI taxonomy): domain Eukaryota; kingdom Metazoa; phylum Arthropoda; class Merostomata; order Xiphosura; family Limulidae; genus Tachypleus; species Tachypleus tridentatus. The sequence continues at coordinate 151,086,362 of NC_134832.1, read as the reverse complement.
TCTATATTTAGTCTCCCACAAGTCACTGCGCACGAAGCTTTTCGTACAATACTAGAACTCATCATTTGAGCTGCAAGATGAAGGACAAAAGATTCTATGCAACAATTTTTTTCGCTGAAATAAAATGTCTTATATGTTGTAGAATAAACATCCAAGGACAGCGATATACAAAACGGTCTACAAGCTGTTTTAAAAACAAGTTGAGGTTTCGCAAAATCCCCTTTCTTTCTTAGGGTCCGGCATGGCGAAGTGGTTAAAGCACCTGACTCGTAATCCAAGGGTCGCGGGTTTGAATCTTCCTCACGCCAAACATGCTTGCCCTTTCAGCCGTGAGGGCGTTATAAAGTTTCAGTCAATCCCAATCTTCATTGATAAAAGAGTAGCCCAAAAATTGGCTGTGGTTGGTGATGGCTAGCCGTCTTCCCTCTAGTTTTACACCGCTAAATTAGGGACGACTAGCGCAGATAACCCTCGTGTAGCTTTGCGCAAAATAAAAAAACCAAAAACAATAAACAAACCCTTCTCTCTTAGTCTAGCCATCTGACGAATTTTGGTATTGAAGTAGCGACTTATGAGAAACAAAACATTGGTCTAAACTATTCTATTTTACAAATCTATGATTTTCACCCGGAAAGGATAAATTATGTGGAATGCACAAAAAAAAAAATATATAGTTAACTCGTTTCTACAACAATTTCTAGGCCTAGTGATTTTAAAATATTTCACCGACTTCCAGTCCTCGAACCATATTTACAATGGTTCCTTTTTTAAATAAGGACAAAGTAAATGATCAAAACATATAGATGTCGCTTCTAGAAGGTAACGTAAACATGTTATTTTTATAAAAAAAAACTGCCTTCGAATATTTTTTCTATCAGAGTATTTAATAAGGCATCATCTCTCGCACCCCCTCCTAACCGGAAAGTAGAGAAAAAACAGTTTTGATTATTATTATTTTATACTTTACAGCTTGCGTTACAAAATTCTTTTTACTGGATAGAATATATCACGTATTATCCATTGCCGTTATATTCTACAATTATACAACAGTTTTTACTTGTGTTTCTACTCTATGACCTATCGAGGAAGTTGGTAGGTACAAAGGAGTTACTGGTCATTACGGTTGAATCTCTACAAAACTAAATCTTACCGTTGAATCATTTCGCAGGGCAAGAAAAATTGTGAGAGGCTGGAAAACCCAGTGAGATACGGTTTGTTAGAAACAAAACAGCAAAACTGTGATTTTAAAAAGATTTATTTCAACTAAGTTCAGAACCGGTTTACACCTTTAAGATACTTTGACTGAGTTTTAAGTAAGGGAATAAAATTCATTTCACTCCTTTTCAGAAGGACATAATGATACGTAATAGCACTTCCTGGTTCTAAATCAATGTCAGATGTTGCCCATTTGTCAATCTGTTTGTTTTTCAGCCGTATTTTTCTCGATGGTTTGAAGGATGAGATAACGAAAGTTTAATAACTAAAAGTGTTTATGGACAACTAATTCCTCGAGAACTTCTGGTTTGAAGACACTACAAGGTTAGTTATAGAGCTATAAAACTACAGATAAGACAAGAATAAATCTATCGAGAACTCAGAAACGTCATTAAAATTGTCCTTATTTTTTAAACAAAACCATACACAGTCTGTCTATACCCTTCAGTTTTATAGCAAAAGATGTCCTATCTTTTTACATGAAGTCTATTGGTTAAAAAGCTCCAATAACAACAAGAAATTATCTTCGAAAGATTCAGTAAGCGATGGTCAGTAATGGTTGTAAAACATTGGGTTTAGTGATTTTCATGTCAATGATTCATACTTGTGCCAGTTACCTAATAATACAGTTTTTGTTTCTTTGAAGCATAATGTATTCTGATAATTAAGTGTTTTAAGGAGAACGTGTCTAAGGTATGTCTGGTTTTTTTTTTGGAATTCTACGAGTTTTTTAAAGGATCTTTAGTAGAAAATAAGGCCCGACATGGCCAGGTGAATTAAGGCGTTCGAGTCGTAATCCGAGGGTCGCGACCTCGAACTCCCGTCGCACCAAATCTGCTCGCCCTTTCAGCGGTGGGGGTGTTATAAGTTACGATAAATCCCACTATTCGTTGGTAAAAGATTAGCCCAAGAGTTAGCGGTGAGTGGTGATGACTAGCTCCCTATTCACTAGTCTCACACTGCTAAATTAGGGACGGCTAGCTCAGATAGCCCTCGTGCAGCTTTGCGCGAAATTAAAAAAACCAGAGAAAAGGATGTCCTTTTTTTTCCCTATTAAATACTGTCAGAACTAAGACTGAATTAATTAATTTACCACATGGAATGTTAAGTAACATTTCAGGAAATGTTGAACATAATGTTTCAATGAGAACTAAAGTAAAAAAAAATTACAGAAAATTTACATATTTGTTGCCAATCAAATCAGAATTCAGAACAAAGTAACGCCGACTTTATTCACAAATTGAACAATTCAAAACAAAGTGTTTAATTTTTAATAAAACAGCTTAATTTTGACGAGAAACAACAGACGACGTCAAATCATTTAGTTGTTACTAACTACGTTAAAGTGTTTACATGTTCTACAGTTATTCCTGTGTGCTATATTCGAAAATATCAAATTTTCTCCATCATGCATAGATCTTTCACGAAAATATCACAAACATTTACATAAGTTAATCATTTTTATTAAAATCAAACCATATTTTGTTATTCTTAATATGTTAACGACCACTGGCCATGGATTTCTCTAGACCAATAGCGACTTTCTAGAATCCAAACATAATAATAAAAGAAAATGTTCATTGTGGTTATTGAAATAATAATTTGATGTAAGTTAAAGTGTTTTTTATTCCCGATTTGTAAAACAAAAATCCTTACATAATAGAGAAAAAACTTGCTTTGCTGAATTATGGAAAAATTTGTTATTAAAACAAAAATACCTTTTAAGAAGTTTAAATTCGTAGGTCTGTGTTATATGCTTATAATTGTCAAACTCTTTCCGCGAAAAGGAAGGGTTTGTGAACAACATGCTTAGGGTGCTGGACCCGTAATATGAAATGTCATGGGTTCAAGTCCCCGTCACACCAAACACGCTTGCCCTTTCAAACATGGAGGCATTATAATGTTATGATCAATTCTACAAATTGTTGGTGAAAGAGTAGTCCTAGGGTTGACGATGGGTAGTGATGCTATTTAGTCTTACACTGCTAAATTAGGGATGGTTAACGCATATAGCCTACGCTTAGCTTTGCACGAATGCTACCTAGTCTTACACTGCTAAATTAGGGATGGCTAACGCATATAGCCTACGCTTAGCTTTGCACGAATGCTACCTAGTCTTACACTGCTAAATTAGGGATGGCTAACGCATATAGCCTACGCTTAGCTTTGCACGAATGCTACCTAGTCTTACACTGCTAAATTAGGGATGGCTAACGCATATAGCCTACGCGTAGCTTTGCACGAATGCTATCTAGTCTTACACTGCTAAATTAGGGATGGCTAACGCATATAGCCTACGCTTAGCTTTGCACGAATGCTATCTAGTCCTACACTGCTAAATTAGGGATGGCCTACGCGTAGCTTTGCACGAAATTCGACAAAGAAATAAGCATAATCAGTGATTCTCTATATTAAAACTCTGGTCAAAAGCTAAGTAAATTATTTGATAAAGTGTGAAGAGTGGCGTATTTAGATAGGGAATAAAAGGGGCTCAGCCCTAGGGCCCATGGTCTTAAAGGGGCCCATTGATAATTTTATTCTATATATAATTACGTTGATGTTGGGTCGACAAAATTAGTAGTAGCCTCTGGGTTCACATAACATTAAATCAACTATTAGGACCCCAAGGCCCATAGTCTTAATATGGGTCCATTGATAATTTTATTGTATAAAAATTACATGAGATGTAGAGCCCACAAAAATTGTGTGTTGGAGAGAGGGAAGAAAGAGATAATGGGATAAGATAGAGAGATAACAAAATATAAAGCTAGAGAAATAGACACAAAATTACAAAGGAGACACATATACACACCCATTCAAAGGTGGCACATACACACACCCATACAAAGATGGCACATACACACACCCATAGAGAATGAAATATACGTCAACAAAGAAAAAGCTACGATAGGACGAAAAGGTACTGTTTCTTCACTTTTTAGGACAAACCAAAACAACGACATCTGAAAAATATAAAATATATTTACCCCCAAATCGCTGTCTAACTTGTCGAGGTTGCGCCATTTTGAAAATATGCACTGTGTATAACATTTCAAGGTTGTGCCCTCAGCCACCGGCCCTTATTATGAATGATTTTCTTACACTTTTTTCTTTCCTTTTTATTTGTTTTGACTGAATTATCTTGAATATGCATTATTTATATCATTTTACATCAACAACTTTAATACTACAAGGTATCGACAAAAAACTTATACGTATATGTGAAAGTGACACAAAGAAAATATCGTGAAAGAAATTACAAAAAGGAACTGAAAGTAAGAAATCAGTGAATTCAGTTTTGTCAAATTTAATCTTCGGTCGTCTTCTTGCAGAGTTTGTTAGGAAATATCACATTCTACGAGTTAAAATAGATATCGAGATACTTCATGGATCATCTTACGCAGTACACAAAGCTTCTCGATATGCTCAATAGATACAGGGTTCGATCACTTATCTACACCGACCATCCAACATATTCATTTTTTTGTCTTTTTAGTCACCAAGGTTTAAAACTAGATCTGCCTCAAGATAGCCCACGGTAAATGACAACGGAATCACTCGATGTAACACGAACTACTGTGACTGTGTATTATCAATGCGGTAAAAAACACACACACAGAGTTTCTGAACTGAAGTGGAATGGAAACACCATCCCTCTCTTGAGACTAAGTGACTTATCCAATAGACAAATCCTGAGGCGATCTGATTCGTGAATCCAAAAACAAATTATGCATTGTAAAAACCACTCTGACATCTTCTGAAACGAAGAAAATAAAAAGTTACAAACGCGTACATATCTAATATATGCATTTGTTTTTTTCTTTTATGTGATAATTTAAAAGCAATATATATAATTGCTTCTAATATACATATACATACCCCGCTTGGACAGTGGTAAGCCTTCGGATTTACATCGCTAAAATCAGGGGTTCGATTCCTCTTGGTGGACACAGCAGGTAATCTTATGTGGCTTTGTTATGAGACAAAACACAATATATGTATTTTATTTATTTTAGCTCCCTCTAGCGTTTACGAAATAAACACTTAACGACCACGAACCACGACTTTATTTGATAGGCTTGGAATGGCCTGATGACTCGAATCGCAACTTGAGGGTTGGAAGTTCGAATCATATCGCCAAAGACGCTTAATCTTTCAATCGTAGGGGCGTAAGTAGTGACGGTTAAATCCACTCTTCGTTATTGACAAATAGTCTGAGAGTTATTGGTTGGCAGATTTGACTAGTTGACCTCCCTCTAGGCTATCACTTCGAAACCAGGGACTCTTAACGAAAATATCCCTCTAGCGGCTTTCCGTAAATTCTAACCAAAACAAACAAAGACCTTTCCATTACAAGTAATCGAGCACGTTGAGCAAGAGATAGACGAATTTCTCAAGACAAACATATTCCAAATACGTTAACACTGTTTAAAAATAATAACAATAACACTGTAATTATAATTAAATGTTCTGTGAATTTTAAATGAAATAAGGAACTCATTTAGATTTATTATCTTGAAGTTCGTGTCTTGAACTTGGCATATATTAACCAGAAAGCTCGCTTATTATTATTACTTCCGCATTCATATTCCATGATTAGTGGCATTAAATATTTCATTGACGTCTCTGAGCTTATGATAATTGCAATACAAGATAAAGGTCACCAGTCTCGTAATTCGATACTCAGATGAACGCTATTCAATCTCACGTTTATTTGGTACTTGGAGCTGTAAAAACCGTATCATACGGATGATAAAGCTATTCACATGGACATCTAACCAGCTTTGGTAAATTAGATAAAATTATAGTCTACAAAGGTGAAGATGTTTTAAAGTAACTTGTGTGAAGTACATGTTACATAGCTCAGCTTTAAAAATAAATAATATTATTTTAACTCCGAAAATAGTGTTAGTTTAGCTTCAAAATGCAAAAGCTTTACTTAAAATGACGAGTTTAACTTCTAAAAGGAATACTATTAGTTTTATTTTAAAAGGATAGTTTGACTTCAGGAAGAAAAGTCTGGCATGGCCAGGTGGTTAGGGCGCTCGACTCGTAATCTGAGGGTCGCGGGTTTGAATCCCCGTCGTACCAAATATGCTCGCCCTTTCAGCCTTTATAACGACCCCACGTTATAAAGGTCGATGAATCCCACTATTCGTTGGTAAAAGAGTAGCCCAAGAGTGGTGGTGGGTGGTGATAACTAGCCGTCTTCCCTCTGGTGTTACACTGCTAAATTAGGGACGGCTAGCGCAGATAGCCTTCGTGTAACTTTGCGTGAAATAGAAAAACAAACAAACTTTAGAAATAAATTACACTTAGTTTGGTTTCAATCTGTTTAGTCTGAATTTCGAGGAGCGTGTTGTAGAAATAAAAACAAATGTTAATCACACCTAACTATCTAATCTAATACACAGCAGTAAGAATAACAAAATAGTGTGTGCTCTAAACTTCGGTTTATTTCATTGATGCTCTAAAGAAACACATTGTTCTTTAAGCCTAAAAATGAGCCTGAAGAAGTGCCAAACATTCCACCCTCATGAACTAATAAAATGAAAAGTGGAGAAACCAGAGGAGTCGGTGATATGTTCGGCCAGACTCTCTGTTGCCAAGTTCAGTCGGAAGCACGAGCTTGTGATCTGTATATTCTAAGAAAGTAACGGTTCTATTTGGAGCCTCTTTCCAACTCCGGCTATTGCTGTTATTAGCCCTCGGTTACTCTAGTATTCCGGACAACCCTTAGGTAGATAAAGGAACTTTAGCCTTACTGTCATAAGAACAGATTTACTGAGCCAGGAGAGAAAGCCATCGGTCGGATTTTTGATTGGTTAATGAAACAATGACAAAAAGGAGGGCGTACACTACCGAGCTGTCGTAATGGATTAGTTACAACCACATGATTAGACCGTCAAAGACGTAATGAAAATAAATGTTTAAATCTTTGTTATTTTACGAAATATTCAGTGCAAAAGTCGAATTTTCTTCTTTAATTTTCGTTTATCGGTTTTGTTAATAATTCCTCTCATTAATCAAGATTCTTTGAGCTTTCATTTGCACGCGGCTAGACCCGGAATATTTAAATTTTACTGAAAGTACTTTAGTGGCGATTCTTTTGCTTTGTTAAATAGAACTTTTGTCGAAAGTTTACAGTTTTCATTAAGTTTTAAACAGTTTAGATGTTATCGTGAAACACACTAAGACTAACTTGTAGCGTATGAAACGAAACGTTATTTGTAGCAGTACTTAGGTGTTGGTTTTTTATTTACCATGAAAATATTTATTTGTTATAAACCGGAAGATCATTTACTGTTGTGTAGTTGAATTGTTGTCTGAGGTTGCAATAATTCAAAAGTTTTATTAACAAATAATTATAATAAATAATATAATAAATTATAATATTATTATTTTAAATCTTTTCTACTCAATACATTTCTTCGGGAACTTGTGAGAAGTTTTGAAAATATGCAGAAGAACAGATAGCTCAGGTCGCTATTAAGCGCTCCCTGTTGACGAGCTTCTAGAATCTCTGTATAAAAGCCCAAAATTAATATTTTGCTCACAAACCTTACGGTTTGCTTCAAAACGTCAAAGTAACCTCATTATTCAAATATCCAGCTAAGACGTAGTTAGTAGGGGCATTGGATCATAAAATTGATGTTTATATTACTCTACCATTTGGATATTTCATAGTTCTATTTATTGATTACGAAACTGGCTTTTTCTACTAAACATCACATGCTGAAAATTTAGCAGTTGAGTCAGTTTCCACGCAATCATACAGTCAACAGAGTTGGAATAAACACAATCACGCAGTCCATAGAGTCGGTTTAACTACAATCACACAGTCCATAGAGTCGGTTTAAACACAAGCATACAGTCCATAGAGTTATTTTAAACACAATCATATAGTCAATAGAGTCGGTTTAAACATAATCAGACAGTCCATAGAGTCATTTAAACACAATCACATAAAGTCAATAGAGTCGGTTTAAATACAATCATACAGTCCACAGAGTCGGCTTAAACACAATCACGTAGTCCATAGAGTGGGTTTAAATACAATCATACAGTTCATAATAAAATATTTTTCACAAAAATACACAAAAGCAATACTGACGCTAACACTGAAATACACTAAAATAACATTTATACTAACACCAAAATACACTGAAACAACATTGACGGTAACAATGCATTATGAAAACTGTGATCACAGATTGTTTTATAAGTTAGAAATGTTTCCAAGGGAGTTCTTTAACCTTTAAATAAACCAATCAAATTCTTATAGAAATGTTTCCAAGGGAATTCTTTAACCTTTTAATCAACCAATCAAATTCTTATAGAAATGTATCCAAGGGAATTCTTTAACTTTTTAATCAACCAATCAAATTCTGATAGAATTGTTTCCAAGGGAATTCTTTAACTTTTTAATCAACCAATCAAATTCTTATAGAAATGTTTCCAAGGGAATTCTTTAACTTTTTAATCAACCAATCAAATTCTTATAAAAATGTTTCCAAGGGAATTCTTTAACTTTTTAATAAACCAATCAAATTCTTATAGAAATGTTTCCAAGGGAATTCTTTCACTTTTTAATCAAACAATCAAATTCTTATAGAAATGTTTCCAAGGGAATTCTTTAACTTTTTAATCAACCAATCAAATTCTTATAAAAATGTTTCCAAAGGAATTCTTTAACTTTTTAATCAACCAATTAAATTCTTAATTAATTTTTGTCAGCTTCCAGCACAAAATCCCGATTAATCCATTGAAAGATGATAACTCATCCAAAGCTTTCATAAATAGACCAAAAGATCCATGAAGCATTTTCCACTGTTTGGAAACAATTTCAGATCAACAAGTTGTGTTTGAGACAGACTTTCAGTGTTTTCTTGTGAAGTCTAACAGTTTAAGATCAGTTGTCAACCAAAGATGGTAGATGGCAACGTTTAACAACTGAGTAAGTAATGAATATGTTCAGTCAGTTGAATGAAGAAGAAAGTTATGAACATGGTAATTCCGGTCTTAAATGTGATTTTAGAAGAGACGCTACTGATGAAAGCGACCCAGAACAGTCACCAACATCCAGTTCCAATGTTTCTCAATTAGATAACACTACGTAACAAAATTTTTACTTTTTTTTGTTTCTGGGCAGAAATGTTATTTCCCAATTGCTTATGCCTAAAGTAAATGGAAAAGACCTATTTTTCTCTTGAAACTTTGCTTTTGTGACCCAGGTAATGAAATTTACACATTTATCCATTTTCCAGAACATTACAGGTATATTTAGTGCTAAGTAGTTGATAGAGAATTTTCAAGAACTTTCTAGAATGTTGTAGAGCGTACAAATATTTTCTAAGAATTTCCACTTACCACTTCAATTTAGTTCTAGCTGCCTAAGTGAAAACATGGGCCTATCTGATTTTATCAGATATGGCATCAAGAATCTACAACCATTCTCCAGACGCATTCAGTCGTTAAGATGGGCTCTGCTTCTGCCACAATGTATCCGGTCTGGGCGTGGTGATTGGAATTGCCTGTAACCCGAACGAGTGGCGTCTCTTCATTGATAGCTCATCCAGAAGCCATAAAGCTGTGCTGCTCAATAACGGGAATAAGTATCCATCTCTTCCTCTGGCTCATTCGGTGCACCTCAAAGAGGAATACAACAACGTCAAGACCTTGGTAGAATCCTTGAAGTATGATGAGTATCGCTTGGAGGTTATCGGAGACTTCAAAATGGTGGCATTTCTGATAGGTCTCTAAGAATGCTTTACCAAGTTTCCCTATTATCCTTGCCTTTAGGACAGTAGGGACATGGCAGCGCACTACAACAGGAAGTACTGGCCACAACGGACAGTGTTCTCTGTGGGGAGGCACAATGCCAAGTGTGAGCCACAAGTGGACCTCCAGAAGGTGTTGTTCCCACCATTGCACATAAAATTGGGTCTTATGAAATAATTTGTCACAGCTCTTGATAAGAGTCTGCAGCCTTTAAGTACCTTCGAAACTTCTTCCCTAAGCTGTTTGAAGCAAAGGTCAAAGCTGGTGTCTTCGTTGTACCACAAATAAAGAACATCCTGAAGTGCACAGAATTTTCCCAGAAGCTCAGTAGGAAGGAAACAAAGCTTGGGGCAGCTTTGTCACAGTGGTTCGGGGCTTCTTGGGTAATCACAAGGCCGAAAAGTATGTGGAATTGGTTGAGGCTCTGGTTAAGGACTACGGCAAAATGGGCTGCAGGATGATGCCCTGAAAGTCTATATCCTTGATGCTCATCTTGATAAATTCAAAGAGAACATGGAAGCATACTCAGAGGAGCAGGGCGGGCGCTTCCACCAAGATATACTGGACTTTGAACGCCGCTACCAAGGAGTGTATAACGAAAACATAATGGGAGACTATATTTGGGGGCTGATACGTAAAAGTTATTTACGTTACAATCGCAAATCTCGAAAAACTACTCACTTCTAAACATTTTTGTTCCTTTTTGTATAACTTTAGTATAAATACATATAAATCTTGATTCATATGTTGTTTTATTAAACCTTATGTAAATGAAAATGTGCAAATTTGCCAGTTTTTCATACAAAATAGGTTATTTTTTAATTTTATTATCCAGTTCACAAAAGCAAAGTTTGAAGGGAATAATGGTCATTTTCTGTCCTTTTACAACATAAGCGATTAAGAAATAGCACATACTATCCAGGAACAAAATTTGTGTTACATAGTGTTATCAGAGAGGGGTATCGCCCCAACCACAACCTAGTGGTACTAAAGCGAGCCCCAGTTAAAATTCATCCATCCCCTACATCTACGTCCACTTTCAGAGGCAATGGTTGGACTGAGGTAGATCTAAAGGATGCGGTCAGCCACAAATAATAACTTTGAACACATGGTCCGGTGGACATGCTGACGTCAATGTTAACTCAACACCCCTCTACTGTTTCAGAATACTGTTTACAGAAGATGTAAGTAAGGTTCTCATTACTGCTACCAACAAGTAGTCAAGACAATGTAAACCTCTGCTCAGAGATGGTTGAGATATTTGAACTGATTTCACTATTAGCTTCTGAAATTTCTTGCGACGACAACATAAATGGGCATCGACAAACCATCTAGCATTTGAGACTACTTCGCTACCTATCGGTTTCGCTACACACCCTTCTATCGCCAAACGTTCAACGGGATGAAAGTTGAGGCGATTTACTTAACATTACTTCAACCGGATACCCCTGGTGTTGAAGGGGAAAACTATATTAAGAAAGTTTAGATTTTATAAGTTATGGTGAAATATTATTAGGACATTATGAAAATAATAAAACACACAGATAATAATAGGTTTAAATTAGTGAATAAAATCACTGAGGGAAAGTTTTGAAATGTAGTTACTTATATTTCACATGTTTCTACTAACGTAATAAAAGTAAATAACATTTGTTTTGGATTCAAAACAAACACACTATTTGTCACGGCGAGTTTCAAGTAATCGTAATGATGTTTATAGATTTATCTATTTAGTCTAAAAGTAATTTTTGGAAGGCCAGTTCTACTGTAATATAAGTTGAAAAATTATTTTTAATTACCCATGCCGCCAGTGCATTAGATCCTGTGTAACGTATTCATGATGTCATGTCTGCACCCTGACAATGAAGAAAAATAAAGTTCTCTGTCACGAGAAGCGGAGATGAAACAGAAACTCGTGACGCCTGTTGCAATTCTACATGCACATAAGATAAAATTTTCACGAAGTTGGAGGTTACACATCGTGTATTAAAAACGTTTTTCCAGTATCACGTAAGCAAGAGTTCTATTATAGTATGATTTTGGTGGCAGAAAAATAAAGATTTATATTAGAATATGTTTTTATAAAATACCACATTGCATCCTATTAGTAACAATTAAATCATTTATTCACACGTTCCGCGAGCGGACAAAAATAAACACCATCCAGAAGATTCAGAAAGAAAGAAACTATGTTTCCGTTAAGCTATATTTGGTGTGCGGAGTGATATACTTTAAAAACAGTTTTTCGGTCAGTTAAAAACGTTGGTATTGCCAGCAATTTACCATTTATTTCAAATTTTCAGTAATTTTTATTTTATTTCTGTCAAAAACAATTACACAGACCTACGAATTTGAACTTCATAAAAGTTATTTTGGTTCAAGTAACGGATTTTTCCATACTTCAGCTACGCAGTGTTCAAAAATAGTATTCATTTTTATTTTCTCACGTGAGAATTTTTCAGAAGACGGGAAGAAAAAAGATAAAACAATTAATTCGTTTACCATAATGAAAATTTTTATATTTGGATTTTAGAACGATTCTCAAGACTCACGTCGCGATTGGTCTATAAAAATTTATAACCAGTAGTCGCCAACATTTTAAGCATAACACAATCAGACCCGATGTCAATAAAAATGATCGACGTATATTTATATATATAACCACATACGACGTCTTGTGAAACGTCTGTACATGATAAAGAAAAATATATGCATAATGTTCAGATTCAGCGTGCAAGAATCACTGTAAAACATGCAAATATTCAAAGACAATAGCACCATTGTAGGTCTGAGTTATTCAACTTGTAATAAGACAAATAAATTAAACAAAGTTTTGACAAATATAAAAAAGCAGGCTTACCGTAATCCACCTATTATCCTGAAATATTGAAACCTGGCATTAACACTGAACCGTATACGTAAAGTGTCTATACACATTTAATAAACACTTGATTATTCCGTGTGTCATACAGAATCAAATATACTACACATTTTATTTTACTATTGGTTTAAATTCGATTAAACAAGCGAATGGTGTATTATAAGCTTCCAAAGTTAGAGAAGATTAATTTTAAATAATTAATGGGAGAGCTTTACAAGATACCTTTGCCCCCAGGAGCACAGCGGGTTTATAGGCTAAATATTTCCGGTTGCTAAATGTACTATTCTAATTTATAATTATTCTTTGTTTCTATTCCTGTGATTGTAAGAGCACCGCCGATACATCCGAAGTCTGTTTTGTGAAACGAATTAAAACATATAAACATATGTTGCCCACTTCCTCCGAAGCGTAATGTACCTTGAATATTTCTTAAGATTGTATACAATTATGCATTGATTATATTCGTTTCTACAATTACAAAGGCTGTGCTATCTTTGGAACTTAATTACTGCATAACAGGATTATAAAGATAGGAAGTAATGTTTATCTTTCTTTTAATACAGGCATTACTGTTTTCATTTTGTTGAAATTAAAATTTTACATTTTTATTCTAAGTATGGAAACCATTACCTACCTATACACTAAGAGTAAATGACATTTAATATCACTACTTATATTTCATAATTTATTCTGAACGTAACATCCACCACAGTCTCGTCACAACGAAACTCGTTGTTTGGTGTTAAACAAACGTTTCCACGTAACTATTTGGATTTACGTTACAATAATTAATTTAAAGTATAATTATGAACAGCAAAACTTAAAACTAATCTGAAATAAATTGCAACTGAATGATCTCCAGGAAATATAATTATTAACAACTATTATACACACACATACATATTATATGTATATTTATTCACAATGCATGCACACTATATATATCAAGTCATCCCTTAAGTAATGTCCGATTTTAGGTTCAGAAAAAGAGAAAGGATTTCAAACACTTTTAATGTTACTTAATCAATAATGTATGTTCCATTATTATTAATTACTTCTTGTCAATGATTCACAAGCTTCTGAATGCCACTTCTATAAAATTATTGGAGTTCGGAGGAAAAGAATGTAGAGAGGGTAGTTTTAACATCTTCATGTGTTCCAAGCTCTTTTCCATCAAGATAGTTCTACAAACTTTAGAACAGATGATAATCAGATGGGACAAGGTATGGAGAATAAGGAGGATGTGGAAGTTTTTCCAGTCTAGCTCTTCAATTTTTACAAATGTGATCCTTGCTGTATGGGGCCGAGCGTTATCCTGGTGTAACACAACACCTTGCTGTATGAGGCCGAGCATTATCCTGGTGTAACACAACACCTTGCTGTATGGGGCCGAGCATTATCCTGGTGTAACACAACACCTTGATGTATGGGGCCGAGCATTATCCTGGTGTAACACAACACCTTGCTGTATGGGGCCGAGCATTATCCTGGTGTAACACAACACCTTACTGTATGGGGCCGAGCATTATCCTGGTGTAACACAACACCTTGCTGTATGGGGTCGAGCATTATCCTGGTGTAACACAACACCTTGCTGTATGGGGCCATGCATTATCCTGGTGTAACACAATACCTTGCTGTATGGGGCCGAGCATTATCCTGGTGTAACACAATACCTTTATTACTGATCAAAGTAGGCACTCTAACTGTTGACAATAAAAGTTTGATGTAATCGTTACATTGAGTGGCAGCAACTTAAAGTGGATCTCACCAACAATATCCCACCAAACGCTTAACAAAACTTTCCAAGGGTGGAGGTCCATTTTGGGCTGTGCTTTAGCCAGTTTATCATTGTCTGCGGCGCTTGACTTTTTTATAAAACATCCATTTTTTTAATTTCCAGTGATTAACCTGTCCAAAAACGGTGATTTACGTTCACGAGATTGCAGAGAAGTGCAAATGTCCACTCTAGCTCTAAGGTAGGCTTCTGTAAAATCACGGGGAACCCATTTTCCAAGTTTTGACACCTTTCCAAGCTGTTGCAGATGACAGTGAACTGTTGAATGGGTTGAAATAAGCTTCTGTGCTAGTTCTTCAACTGTTACAGCACAATCTTGATCAAGTGTAGCCAGCAGTAAGTCATCATTAAACTCAACATTAAACAAATTTTTTGAAATCACTCTCGACGTTTTCTTTCATTGAGAGACTCCGCACCATAAACACCTCGAATGTTTCATGTAGTTTCTGCTGCACTATTGCCTTTTTTAAACTCATAAAGTATTATATGCCTAATGTGTTCCTCAGACACATCCATCTTCTAAAAGGTTTATTTGATTAATGATTGGTAAAAGTGGAGTTAGGTTAGTTTCTTTTATTTGTCTGAACATTTTTATACACGTCCTACTACATATTTGAGTCATTAAAACCTTCTACAAAGACAGAAATGATGATGCACTTTGTGTATTAAATTTTCGTACATTACTTATGGTATGACATAATACATATAAAAATACGTAAGGGATGGAATCCAGTTTTGGAATGAGAACAAATCTTGGATGATCATGTTTAAACTTAAGACATCATGATCACAATATGGATGACATCATTAACTGGATCAATCATATCACATTTACCATAACTACAATGTTTTACACATTGGATTATTCACAGATCCAACCTGATATCAAACTAAACAATATAAGTGAATATCCTTAGTGGATATTTGGTCTTCATGGAAAGGTTTAATTCATAATTTATCGATTGAAGTCGAATTGTGAAATGGACGTTCAACTAGATCTTAAAATGTTCGTTTTAAATTCCAATTGTCTTGTTTGTTATATGTATATATATGTACATATATATACATAAAGCTACTTTGTCTGTAGAACTTGTACTATTGGACTTATGGTCCGAACTTCACTATAATTATATTGTTTGAGTCAACACATTACATTATTTAAGCTTCAAATATATTACACAGTTTGAGTTACAAACATATTTTTTCTATACTCTCGAATACAGTGCCAAAGAAATATGGATCCAGATACTCACAATTTTGATAATTTCGAAACCGTCTACGTCATCTTGACCGTAGCCAATCTTAAATAATCTCAGAATTTCTGCAACTGGCACGTGCAACTAGACAGATACATGTATTTCTCTCTATGTTGTCTGTCCAGTTAAGCTTTTTAAAGCCTAGTATATTCCGTACAGGAACATTGAAAGAACAATCATTTCACAAAATGCCCAGAAACTTAAAATGGTTTTATTTTCATTCGCTCATAATTTGAAAACAATATGCCTGTAACATGCCCGTGCCCATTACTCTACTAAACATGTTTGAAAAACTACCGTCCATATTTCTACACTAGCAGCGAACGAGTTCCATAAAACCTTCCGTTGAACAACGTGCGTTTGTGACGTTTGGCAAGTTATGAGGCAAAAACACCTCAAACTAAGCAATGCTGTAGGCTGGAATATTTTGGTAAAGTATGAACACTTAGCCTCGATGTGCAAAACGTCAACACAATGTAATGTACAGATAAAATATTTACATTACATCTGAAGCGGAAAAAAACAAACTCTGAGATAGGAATAGCAGAAACTGGATTTATTGCTTCCAGTCGTTTGTTTTTCTCGCTCGAGTGAAATGAACAACAACAATAGTGTATAACAAGGTAATGACTCATGCATACCGTCAGCTACTATTGTTTCATGTATGATCTTCCAGCTATAGATCTATTTGTACTGACATTACATTTTCGAATGGTTGGAATTCTCCGTGATCTAAATATTTATTAATGTTAAACATGTTTCTTGCTTTCAGCCGTGATATATTTCATATAACCTTCTGTGATTAAAAATAAATTGGTTAAGCAAATAAAGTATATAACAAGGCTATATTTATCCTCCTCAACGCTTCACTGCTACAGTTTCTGACCTTCTAATTACTCTGTCAGACTCACAATGTATTACCAAACACGATTATATTTTTTTCTATATGTCAATAGAGAGTACAAAACAAGGCCACCGGGAAGAGGATTGGTTACATTTATCACAAAGAAAGTAAAACAACATTAATGTCTATGGATATGAATTTAAGAACAATCTTTGATGTTCATAGAGAATACAAAATAAACAAATGTAAAAATGCGT
The DNA here is from genome assembly GCF_004210375.1 of Tachypleus tridentatus. NCBI lineage: Eukaryota > Metazoa > Arthropoda > Merostomata > Xiphosura > Limulidae > Tachypleus > Tachypleus tridentatus. The sequence continues at coordinate 151,069,330 of NC_134832.1, read as the reverse complement.
CCACGATATAGACGTGATTCAAATACCTAAAAGCACGACATGATCAGGTGGTTAAGGCACTCATCTCGTACTCCGAAGATGGCGGGTTCAAATCCCCATCACACCCAACATGCTTGCCCTTTCAGCCGTGATGGCTATATAATGTGACAGCCAATCCCACTATTCACTGGTAAAAGAGTAGCCCCAAGAGTTGGCGGTGGGTGGTGATGACTAAGTGCCTTCCCTCTAGTCTTACACTGCTAAATTAGGTACGACTAGCGCAAATATACTTCGTGTAGCTTTGCGCGAAATTTATAACAAACAATCAAATATCTACAACACTGGAGCATGGTCCAAGACGCACGCGATGAAACAAGGATTTGGATCACATAGTAGCGAGAATAGAGCTGATGTTGATAAGGTAACGAGCTACATTATGACAAATATTTGAGGAACAAATGATATTTTTAAAATCCTGGACTCTTAATCACACATATTTGTAGTACTTTGTTACATAAAAGAAAGTTTACGTGTGAAAAAAAAAAAAACACTTTTATTTTATTTTTCTATAAAAATGGATTACGATGGGTGGGGAGTTTTAATAGTAGACATAACTAACCTAAATCCCTAGCAGAGAGCAATAACAATGCCTTAACTTGCTTGTGGATCGTTACATTGATTGGTCGATAGTTGATAGCAATAAAACGTTTAATCTACAATTAATGAAACACACGTAGAATTCAAAATAAGAAGGTTAATAATTCACGTGAGACTCAGTAATATCTAGTAAAGCTTTTAAACATTGAATTAGGATAAAAATTTTGATAAGGTTTCTGTAGGCCTTACAAAATAGGAGATTTCGTAGTTACGAGTTTAGATGTGAGTAGATGTAGGTTTCGATTTTAACTTTAATTTGATATTTTTGGTTTGTTAAGTTGTACCGGTTTAAGAAATTTAATAAAGTTCCTGTTTCTATGATAAAAGTCAGCAACCACCTTGCGGTATGATGCGACTGTTAATAGATTTCATTTCAGGTCGAGCAGTTAAGCCTAACTTGTCATTAGCAAAAACCAAAAATGCAAATGACTTCACAAGCAAAAGTGTATCACTACTATTGAAATTTCCTAAGATGTGCAACAGAGTGTTGGGCAGGGCATGGCCCGGTAGTTAGCGTAACGATTAGTAGGTTCGAGTTTTCTTGGGCTATCTCTGGATGTTAGGGGCGTGGTTGTGTGACTAGAGTGACGACCAAGAGTGTTGGGCAGGGCATGGCCCGGTAGTTAGCGTAACGATTAGTAGGTTCGAGTTTTCTTGGGCTATCTCTGGATGTTAGGGGCGTGGTTGTGTGACTAGAGTGACGACCAAGAGTGTTGGGCAGGGCATGGCCCGGTAGTTAGCGTAACGATTAGTAGGTTCGAGTTTTCTTGGGCTATCTCTGGATGTTAGGGGCGTGGTTGTGTGACTAGAGTGACGACCAAGAGTGTTGGGCAGGGCATGGCCCGGTAGTTAGCGTAACGATTAGTAGGTTCGAGTTTTCTTGGGCTATCTCTGGATGTTAGGGGCGTGGTTGTGTGACTAGAGTGACGACCAAGAGTGTTGGGCAGGGCATGGCCCGGTAGTTAGCGTAACGATTAGTAGGTTCGAGTTTTCTTGGGCTATCTCTGGATGTTAGGGGCGTGGTTGTGTGACTAGAGTGACGACCAAGAGTGTTGGGCAGGGCATGGCCCGGTAGTTAGCGTAACGATTAGTAGGTTCGAGTTTTCTTGGGCTATCTCTGGATGTTAGGGGCGTGGTTGTGTGACTAGAGTGACGACCAAGTACCACTGCTTAATTAGAGTAGTCCGGAAATTCGTAGTTTGTGAAGTTGACTAGCCTTACTTCTACTAAATCCATTTGAATCGGGATTGGTGAGCGCATATCAACAACATTTCATGAAAATCAACCAAATATAGAACATGCTAAGCGAAGGAATATAAAACTCGTGGTGAACTGTATCGTTGTATTGTAATATACATATATATATATATATATATATATATATGTTTCGCAACTACTTGTAGATCGTGATAAAGTACTGTTGCCAATAATACTGGTTCCCTTCCAACTATTTCACAAAAGATGGTAAAGTCAAGGTGACCGCACCTATCGTCAAAGTTTCTATAAATACTTTACCAGTACGTCGACCTATGTTTCCATAGCAGTTTTTAAGCGTATAGGAACCAGTCAGGCATGTGTGGCCGGTAGGTATTGCTTTGATTTCCACAAAGACTTTCCAGACATGTGTGGTCATTAAGGTTTGCTGTAGTCCTGTTAGGTATATGTGGCCAGTAGGCATTGCTGTGTTATTTCCATAGGGACGTTTCAGACATTTGTTCCGAGTAGATTTTGCTTTTATTGCTATAGGGTCTTGACAAGCATGTGTAGTCAGTAGGGTTTACAGTGATTTCCATAGGGTTTTGTTAGGCATATGTGGCCAGTAGGGTTTGTTGTGGTTCCCTATTCTTTGGTGGTAATTCTCATTCATTTCAAGGTGTGATTGAAAAGTTTGTGAATGTTGATTACTAAGTATTAGCAAACTTTAAATTCTTCTTTGGTATATTGATACCAGCAGACATGAACAACTTCATCAGAAGATTGTCTTCCTTTGCTTGGATAGTTGTGGAATCTGTTGTTTAAATTCCTTCACGCACAAGTTTCCATATTTGCTTGAGAAATACTGTATTTCAACACTATATTATTTAACAATCTTCGAAATGTCTTCTTATTACTCAGTTATATATTTACTCGCAGCGAGCAACATACAGATGATATCCATGTAGCCCTTAGCACTGGGGACTCGCATTTGTAATGATACTTAATTGTACTAACAGATAAAAAATCATTCAAATAAAGCGTGATTAACCTATATATTCCAGTATAATTATTTTTAATTAGTTTGTGTGCAATTAGGAATAAAAGTACTATTTAATGACTGGGAAAATGGATAAAGTTGAAATATACCGAACCACAAGCAGTAATATCAATAACCAGTATTACAAGCATTTAGATCAGTTGGTATTTATGAAATACATTTAATATTTTCTCTCTAAATGACGTGTCTCTCTCTGTATATAACTTACTTACACCCAAGTGGTAATACCAGCTTACTTACACCCAAGTGGTAACATCAACTTACCCACACCCAAGTGGTAATACCAGCTTACTTACACTCAAGTGGTAATACCAACTTACTTACACCCGAGTGGTAACACCAACTTACTTACACTCAAGTGGTAATACCAGCTTACTTACACCCGAGTGGTAACACCAACTTACTTACATTCAAGTGGTAATACCAGCTTACTTACACCCGAGTGGTAATACCAACTTACTTACACCCAAGTGGTTACATCTACTTACCCACACCCGAGTGGTAACACCAACTTACTTACACTCAGGTGGTAATACCAACTTACTTACGCCCGGTGGTAACACCAACTTACATACACTCAGGTGGTAACACCAGCTTACTTACGCCCGGTGGTAACACCAACTTACTTACATTCAAGTGGTAATACCAGCTTACTTACACCCGAGTGGTAATACCAACTTACTTACACCCAAGTGGTTACATCTACTTACCCACACCCAAGTGGTAATACCAATTTACTTTTACTTACACCCAAGTGGTAACACCAGCTTACTTACACCCGAGAGGTAACACCAACTTACTTACACTCAAGTGGTAATACCAGCTTACTTACACCCGAGTGGTAATACCAACTTACTTACACCCACGTGGTAACATGAACTTACCCACACCCAAGTGGTAATGCCCACTTACTTACACCCAAGGGATAACATCAACTTACCCACACCCAAGCATCTCGCTCTACTACTTTTTATTTTACTTTATTCTACTCATACTTAACAGAACTGTTTGCAGACAGAGAAGGGTTATATAGATGTGGACTTGAGCACCAGCATCTCGCTCTACTAATTTTATTTTACTTTATTCTACTCATACTTAACAGAACTGTTTGCAGACAGAGAGGGTTATATAGATGTGGCCTTGAACACCAGCATCTCGCTCTACTAATTTTTATTTTACTTTATTCTACTCATACTTAACAGAACTGTTTGCAGACAGAGAAGGGTTATATAGATGTGGACTTGAGCACCAGCATCTCGCTCTACTAATTTTTATTTTACTTTATTCTACTCATACTTAACAGAACTGTTTGCAGACAGAGAAGGGTTATATAGATGTGGACTTGAGCACCAGCATCTCGCTCTACTAATTTTTATTTTACTTTATTCTACTCATACTTAACAGAACTGTTTGCAGACAGAGAAGGGTTATATAGATGTGGACTTGAGCACCAGCATCTCGCTCTACTAATTTTTATTTTACTTTATTCTACTCATACTTAACAGAACTGTTTGCAGACAGAGAAGGGTTATATAGATGTGGACTTGAGCACCAGCATCTCGCTCTACTAATTTATATTTTACTTTATTCTACTCATACTTAACAGAACTGTTTGTAGACAGAGAAGGGTTATATAGATGTGGACTTGAGCACCAGCATCTCGCTCTACTAATTTTTATTTTACTTTATTCTACTCATACTTAACAGAACTGTTTGTAGACAGAGAAGGGTTATATAGATGTGGACTTGAGCATCAGCATCTCGCTCTACTAATTTATATTTCCATTCCTTTCATTATTTAATTAACCTTCATGTGAGACCAGCGAATGGAGGTTAAAATTGACAGTCGGTGTATCCCCACCGCACAGTGGGTCTTACTTTCACAGTCATCTCCAAAACATACGGTACATTTTATACACCACAATATAGCCTGTACTCTGGAGATATATTCGATTAGTGTGGCGTTTTTTTTTTTTATTTGAGCTCTTTTTACTTTATAACAAATTATATGCATATACAATTTCACTTAAAAACACAAACAAGTACTTTTACGACATGTGAGTGCAATTTGCGTGTTCAGGCTTTCCTAACTGTTGGACTACTTTAAGACATATATTAATTATTAAAAGGTAAAACGTCTTTAAAATGTACTTGTTAAATATTTATAAAACATTCGATGGTGTTTTCCTTGTTATATGAGGTGAATATTTAAAGTGACGATTTTAAGACAAAAATCTATATCCTGTTTCAATTATAGTTCGAAATGGAACTTAATGCGTAAGACATACTGGAAAATGCCTGTGTTATTGCTGTGATGTAACATTTAAAACTAGTTAGGTGACAGAACTGTCTCATCCTTTTTCCACGGGTGATTTTGACAGCGAATTCATCTACAATTTTTACTTATTTTTTTTCTAAGACACCATTTCGGGTCCGACGGACTCGAAGCGTCATCTAAAGAAATTGGTTCTATTTTAGCATAAAGCTACAAAATGGACTCAATGCGCTGGGTCCACCGTCTATAAAATTACCGCTATACCACCCAGGAACCGCCTTAAGGAAACAACTTCCACCATTCTACTTCTTAATATTGTTTGATTTGCTCATGACAGCAAATCTGATAGTTTTAGTTCATTCCGGTGAACTTGATGCCATCTCGTTATACTGACAAACAAAAATAACTGTTTATGTTATGAGTTCGAACCACGAAGAAGAATCTTGAACTAAGTTTGTCTAAACAAAAACAAAGCGTTTTTCTCTTGTTTGTTTTTGAATTTTGCGCAAAATTACACGAGGGCTATCTGCGCTAGCCGTTTCTAATTTTGCAGTGTAAGACTAGAGGGAAGGCAGCTATCATCGCCAACTCTTGGGCTACTCTTTTAGCAATGAAAAGTGGGATTGACCGTAACATTTATAACGTCCCCACGGCTGAAAGGGCGAGCATGTTTGGTGTGACAGGGATTCGAACCCACGACCCTCGGATTACGAGTCTAGTGCCTTAACCACCTGGCCATGCCGAGGCCTTTTTTTTCTCAAAATTTAATGACTCAAAGAAAAATTTTCTTCACGCCAGGTTTTATAGACATTGGGTGAGATTTCTTGTTTCCTTACGATACTGACTTAGATTTATTACATGAAACGTATAGTGAATATAGAAACGGAATATTTTATTTGAATAAAAAGAAAGATTATCAAACTTCACGTTACGGCTTCTTCATAAACTATCTACATTGTACACAGAACAGATTATTTTGTACCCCTAGTGGATCAACGCAACAATCCGGGATCGACTCACTATGGTTGATTTAGCAGTTGCTAAGATTTGTGCAGACATACAAAACAACAAAGTATTTATGTTAAAATTTAAACACTAACAACTTATGATTTGTTGTTAGATCAAAATGGTTTAAACAGATTCGGGTTACATAACTAGATGAAAACGTACGTCTGCAAGTGTTATGGTTACGAAAGTACTCTGATATCATTTGTCAACAACAAGTATCGCATTGAATAAATAGATACGTTTCATACTTTATAAGCGTCTCGAGGCAAGAGTGAAATGAAGTATACTTAAGTGCCAATACAAACAGAATAGCTCGCTTGCGACAAGTTGAAAGTCAACCCAACTGATGTAGGATCGCAAAACAACTAACCTTATTTTAGTTTTTTATCGGACAACATACGCCATATGAGGCTCAGGGAAGTGCATTATGCATGAAAGTTACATAAACACATACCACCTGAAAAAATAGTGAAAAACTAAAAGGTTAATCATGATCAAAAAGAAAGATAAGTTCCACGTGCGACATAACACTTGTTTACCGCATAAAGACAAACGTTAAGTACATTTATCCGAAGATAAGTTCCACGTGCGACATAACACTTGTTTACCGCATAAGACAAACGTTAAGTACATTTATCCGAAGATAAGTTCCACGTGCGACATAACACTTGTTTACCGCATAAAGACAAACGTTAAGTACATTTATCCGAAGATAAGTTCCACGTGCGACATAACACTTGTTTACCGCATAAGACAAACGTTAAGTACATTTATCCGAAGATAAGTTCCACGTGCGACATAACACTTGTTTACCGCATAAAGACAAACGTTAAGTACATTTATCCGAAGATAAGTTCCACGTGCGACATAACACTTGTTTACCGCATAAAGACAAACGTTAAGTACATTTATCCGAAGATAAGTTCCACGTGCGACATAACACTTGTTTACCGCATAAGACAAACGTTAAGTACATTTATCCGAAGATAAGTTCCACGTGCGACATAACACTTGTTTACCGCATAAAGACAAACGTTAAGTACATTTATCCGAAGATAAGTTCCACGTGCGACATAACACTTGTTTACCGCATAAGACAAACGTTAAGTACATTTATCCGAAGATAAGTTCCACGTGCGACATAACACTTGTTTACCGCATAAAGACAAACGTTAAGTACATTTATCCGAAGATAAGTTCCACGTGCGACATAACACTTGTTTACCGCATAAAGACAAACGTTAAGTACATTTATCCGAAGATAAGTTCCACGTGCGACATAACACTTGTTTACCGCATAAAGACAAACGTTAAGTACATTTATCCGAAGATAAGTTCCACGTGCGACATAACACTTGTTTACCGCATAAAGACAAACGTTAAGTACATTTATCCGAAGTTCAGTATCCGACAAATAACACTTACTGCAACATATAAACGAGTTACTTATAGGAAGATAACTCCGAACGAATGTATTTTGTAGGGAGGTGTGTGACTCCTAACATTGATGACTACCTATCGTAAATCTGGTCTTACACAGCTAAATTAGGGACGACTAGCAAAGATAACCTTGATGCAGCTTCGCAGGACATTTAAAACGAAAGAAACATTACCAACACTAGAGTGAAATCATATAAAAAGAATGGCTGACTGGAGGAAAAAACGTGTGGGTTAAAACTGTAACGTTTCACCGAATAAATGTTTAACCAATCAGAAAAGAAACCGAAAAGTGGAAGCAGTGATTTATCAAGATGCTGGATATTGTTTTTATTATATTATTTTCATTCACCACAGCTAATCTATAATATCTCACGTATCTGAAAGCAGGGGACGTTAATTCAACTCATTTATTATTCCATTTAATTCAACGAACAAACCATTGAAAGGAATGTAATATTTTCCTCATTCTGAGTGACGTGAAGAAACGTGATTTGTAGGGAGACTAAAAATACAAATAAAAACCACTATTTATTTAAACGAGAAAAAACCAAAGAGAAATAAAAAGTTATTTATATCAAGAAACTTATGACAAAATGTATCTAGTGAAAAACCTGTCTAAATGAGAATAGAATCATAGTTTAGAGCTACTTCTTACGGATGATGGTCACATGTATTAGTTTTAATAGAACTATTTTTACTAGCTTACCCAAAAATATATTTCACGAGAACTTTGTTTTTCTACAGTTGTGGAAGATTATAATGAAGTAATCAATTTATACATACAAAGGTGTGTATGTGAAAAATAGAATATTTGTTAATTACAACAACTCGTCCATGGTTAAAGAACATATCTTGTTTTAGCAACGTATATAGTTATGTATACAACAACTCGTCCACGGTTAAAGAACTTATCTTGTTTCCAATCGCATACATTGTAGTTCTCAGACACACTAAGTATAATCTAAATTAACATGAGGAATGATATGCAACTGGGTGCTATGTAAAATTTTTTACTCTAATTACTGTAGAACCTGAATATTTAGATGAAATTGATTGAGATACAATGAATAAATCTGACGATGCTTGATATCTAATGACAACAAGAACTAAACACGAAATCCTCAATGAACAAACGTAATAAACGGAACTTGGACTGAGATAGAAAATCTTTGTCTGTTGTTTTTTTTACCAGCTTAGCTCCAAGCTACCCAACAGCTAACCGGTCTAGTCCTTCCTAATGTTAAACTGTTAATGTAGAAAGAAGACGTCTATACAACTCCACCCTCGCCAATTCTTGGGCTAATATATCGCCAAACAAAACTGATTGAATGTAACAGTATAACAGCAGTAAATACGGTAAAGACATTTATAGAAAACATTCAAAGAAACTTAAATAAAAAGAAAAACTTTAAACAAAATAAAGTATTTAAGAATAGAAATACACAATATTATCATCTCTATGGCACCCAGATATAGTCTGATCAGAAATACACAGTATTATAATCTCTATGGCACCAAGATATAGTCTGATCAAAAATACACAATACTATCATCTCTATGGCACCCAGATATAGTCTGATCAGAAATACACAATATTATCATCTCTATGGCACCCAGATATAGTCTGATCAGAAAGTATGAAAGAGGATATTATTTATGAAGATATATATCTGATTATTATTGTTATTAAAACATAACACATTAAAATATTAACTGTCAGGTGAGGTTACACTTGTAGTGAAACCAGCAGAGAATCGATGTGCATAATAACAGTGACTTAAACTGTGTTGTCGTAAGTTATTACACATCATTAAGTATTAGGGGTAACCCTTGAAGTTCATTATTTTATATTAATTACTACGACTATTACTTCTTAATTATTTCTATGGGTATTATGTGCAACGGGTAGTTTAGTTTGACAAAAGTAGGTAGAAACCCGTGTAAGGGTAATTTTATATACCATTGCCGTTTAAAAAAACAACAAAACAACTGTAAAACGTAGATGTATAGGGTAAGTGTAATTACATTTCTATGGAAGAATAAGACTATAAGAATATTTTAAGAAAGAAGTATTTGAAGAACTAACTGTACGTGAGAAAGGATAGCTTAGTGTGATATATATGGGTATGGGCATGAAGGGATAGCTTAGTGTGATATATATGGGTATGGGCCGTATAATAATAGTTTAGTGTGATATATATGGATATAACCAGGAAGGAATAGGTTTATTTGATATCCGGATTATTAAGTAAATTGGTTACAAACCAGAACTGTTTCAAAAGAACAATATGTTTAGAATAACAGTGATATAAAACTGAAGGTATAAATTATATAATTTGAAATTAACATCAGTAGTTTTATGTAAATAAGAACCTATGAAATTATTATTGTTATCTTAAAGTAAAATAAACTTTTAAATATTTCAAATAAAAATACGAAAAATAAAAATAAATGATCCGTTTGCTTGAAGTTAAATAGAAAGTAAAATACAAGTTATGTACAAAGTAAAGTAAAGTACAAGTTATGTACAAAGTAAAGTAAAGTAAAATAAAGTACAAAGTAAAGTAAAGTAAAATAAAGTACAAAGTAAAGTAAAGTATAAGTTAAGTACAAAGTAAAGTAAAGTATAAGTTAAGTACAAAGTAAAGTAAAGTACAAGTTAAGTACAAAGTAAAGTAAAGTACAAGTTATGTACAAAGTAAAGTAAAGTACAAGTTATGTACAAAGTAAAGTAAAATACAAGTTATGTACAAAGTAAAGTACAAGTTACGTACAAAGTAAAGTAAAATTACAAGTTATGTACAAAGTAAAATTACAAGTTACATACAAAGTAAAGTAAAGTACAAGTTATGTACAAAGTAAAGTACAAGTTACGTACAAAGTACAAAGTAAAGTACAAGTTATGTACAAAGTAAAGTAAAGTACAAGTTATGTACAAAGTAAAGTACAAGTTATGTACAAAGTAAAGTAAAGTACAAGTTATGTACAAAGTAAAATTACAAGTATGTACAGAGTAAGTAAAATTACAAGTTATGTACAAAGTAAAATTACAAGTTACATTACAAAGTAAAGTAAAGTTACAAGTTATGTACAAAGTAAAGTAAAGTAAAGTAAATGTACAAGTAAAGTAAGAATTACAAGTTATGTACAAAGTAAAGTACAAAGTAAAGTAAAGTAAAGTATAAGTTAAGTACAAAGTAAAGTAAAGTAAAGTACAAGTTATGTACAAAGTAAAGTAAAGTAAAGTATAAGTTAAGTAAAAAGTAAAGTATAAGTTAAGTACAAAGTAAAGTAAAGTAAAGTACAAGTTAAGTACAAAGTAAAGTAAAGTAAAGTACAAGTTATGTACAAAGTAAAGTATAGTATAAGTTAAGTACAAAGTAAAGTATATGTTAAGTACAAAGTAAAGTACAAGTTAAGTACAAAGTAAAGTATAAGTTATGTACAAAGTAAAGTAAAGTACAAGTTAAGTACAAAGTAAAGTAAAGTAAAATACAAGTTATGTACAAAGTAAAGTAAAGTTATGTACAAGTTATAAAATAAAATTAAAAGTAAAAGTAAAGTAAGTAAAATAAAGTACAAAGTAAAGTAAAGTAAAAGTTATAAGTTAAAGTACAAAGTAAAGTAAAAAGTAAAATTACAAGTTATGTACAAAGTAAAGTAAAGTTAAGTACAAAGTAAAGTAATGTAGAAGTTATGTACAAAGTAAAGTAAAGTACAAGTTATGTACAAAGTAAAGTAAAGTAAAGTACAAGTTAAGTACAAAGTAAAGTAAAGTTAAGTACAAAGTAAAGTACAAGTTAAGTACAGTAAAAGTAAAAGTAAAGTAAAGTTAAGTACAAAGTAAAGTAAAAGTAAAGTTAAGTACAAGTAAAGTAAAGTACAAGTTAAGTACAAAGTAAAGTAAAGTAAAGTACAAGTTAAGTACAAAGTAAAATTACAAGTTATGTACAAAGTAAAGTAAAGTACAAACAAGTTAAAGTACAAAGTAAAGTAAAATTACAAGTTATGTAAAAGTAAAATTACAAGTTATGTACAAGTACAAAGTAAAGTAAAGTAAAGTACAAGTTATGTACAAAGTAAAGTAAAGTAAAGTATAAGTTAAGTACAAAGTAAAGTAAAGTAAAGTACAAGTTATGTACAAAGTAAAGTACAAAGTAAAGTAAAGTAAAGTAAAGTAAAGTTAAGTACAAAGTAAAATAAAAGTAAAGTTATGTACAAAGTAAAGTAAAGTAAAATTAAAGTACAAAATATACAAAGTAAAGTATAGTAAAGTTAAGTACAAAGTAAAGATACAAGTTAAGTACAAAGTAAAGTAAAGTTAAATTACAAAGTAAAGTACAAAGTAAAGTAAAAGTAAAGTAAAGTACAAGTTAAGTACAAAGTAAAGTAATTACAAGTTATGTACAAAGTAAAGTAAAGTAAAATAAAATTACAAAGTAAAGTAAAGTAAAGTATAAAGTTAAGTTAAAAGTACAAAGTAAAGTAAGTAAAGTTACAAAGTAAAGTAAAGTACAAGTTAGTACAAAGTAAAGTAAAGTACAAAGTAAAGTAAAGTAAAGAAGTTATGTACAAAGTAAAGTAAAGTAAAAGTACAAGTTAAGTACAAAGTAAAGTAAAGTAAAGTACAAGTTAAGTACAAAGTAAAGTAAAGTTAAGTACAAAGTAAAGTAAAGTGCAAGTTAAGTAGAAAGTAAAGTTAAGTACAAGTTAAGTACAAAGTAAAGTAAATCTAAGTACAAGTTAAGTACAAAGTAAAGTAAAGTTAAGTATAAAGCTATACAATTTGTGCTATGCTTCACACGGGTTTTCGAAATCGATTTTTAGTGTTGTAGCCTTAAGAGTTACCGCTGAGCCAGTGGGGAACACTGTTTGAATTGAAGCACGAAGCTACACCATGGGCTATCTATGTTGTGCCCACCAAGTGTATCAAAACCCCATTTCTAGCGTTGTAAATCTGCAGACACATAATTTTGTTATTGGAAGGTGGCCAACGAGAAATGAACAGAGAAATGATGGAGAGTAGACATGTAAGTATATTCATACGTAATGGACTCGTCTCAGGAATAGAATCGTGTAGCTAAAAACCGAACATACACAATGAGCTATAGGTTCTCTGTCCATTGTGAGGAATCGAGCCTCGAATATTAGCGTTGTATGTCGGTAAACGTAGTTTCAGACCCATGGGGAGAATGAATGTAAGAGGAATCAATAACAACATACAAAATTTTATGTTTAGTAGACTTTACAAATGTTAATCACAACGATTCACTTCCTAACATATAAGGTATAAAGCCCATAACAGCACGTGCTGGGATTCCAAGAAATCCTTTCAACAGTCGTATAAAAATTGTGATATTTTAACGGTTGATAAAGACGTAGAAACCAATATTTCGTAATAAATGACAGTTAAATCGAGTTCCTAGACATTGTTTTTTTACTGCCATGTTACATACATCAATTTTAACTGTGGTTGTCTTAGTTGTGCACTTCTTAGAAGACATTATGGTTAAAGGCCGTTAAAAGAAAAAACTTGTCATTTTTTTCATCAAAGAGTCAACGTTCAAGAATATCTGGCACGTGCATCCTAAGACTACTTTAAGACTAGCGCTATCATTATCATACTAAGAAATAGATATCAGAGCACAGTAGAATTTTATTGTGGCCTACACATCAAGAATATAAAGATGTATAGACAGTTTCTTCTCATAAAAGTACAAACCAACATTACCAGAACATAAATTATGTTTAAAAATGCGCTAATTTAAGTAAATATAAACTAAGTATAATGTTTAATGTAACATAGTGATTTCTTTTCTATGATAAAAAACTGACGTTTGTGTTGCGCGCGCACACTCGCTGTCAAAATCCTTCATGGAAAGATTTGTTGCTAGATGCTTGTTTTGTATTCACGTACTTGAAATAAACGGTTAGCTAAGTATTATATTTACAGTTTTTATCAGTTTTAAGCTGGGTAAAATGTTTCTTTAATAACGTTATTTGAAGGTTTTCTTGATGGTGTCTTTCTGATTATTGCACATAATCAAATGAGGGTTTATTAGTTTCTTCAATTTCATGTAAAGTTACGAAAAATATTTGTGTTAATTTTCCTTACCCCGGCATGGCCAGGTGGATTAACGCGTTTGACTCGTAAGCCGAGGGTCACAGGTTCGAATCACGGTCGCTCCAAATATGCTCGCCCTTTCAGACGTGGGGGCATTATAGTGTGACGGCCAGTTCCGCTATCCGTTGGTAAAAAATAACCCAAAAGTTGGCGTTGGGTGATACTGAACACTGTCTTCCCTCAAGTTTATTGCTTAAATATCAAGGAAAGCGTGTTTGTTTGCTTTTTTTGTTTTAATTTTGCGCAAAGCTACACGAGGGCTATCTGCACTAATCGTCCCGAGTTTAGCAGTGTAAGACTAGTGTTCCCTTTAAACTGCTCCAACCAAGTGCCGCGCACTTTCTCGGTAGGGTGATGAGTCTTAACATGTTGACAGCCATAATGGTCCTGGTAGTCGATAGGCCTAAAGCCCAGATAACCAACTCTCAGCAGTGTAAACCGGCCTTAAGCCTAATAGGGTCGATGGTTTAATAATCCCCTCCCTTTGTAAAAACGAGAAAAAAATCAAACTTGAAGCTCCTATCCGCACAATAATTTGATAACAGTGCACATGAAAAAAATCTATTTTGTAGATGGACTGAAAAACAAAGGAAACACTGCCCATGCATGAAATGGAGAACATGTTTGGTGACAGGATGCGGTCTCGCGACTTTCAGACTGCAGTAACAAGTTGGCTTGGAAGGTTATATTACACTACATAGACATATATTTTAATAACGGGGAAGTATGAGTCTAAGTTTACATACCAGATTCCCTGATACATGCCGAAATAAATTGTAGCCAGTGTAGCATCTTTAAGTTAGAAATTACTACGTACTTTTAAGAAGGAGAAGAAAAAAATATATCAATACTACTTTACACACAACCAAAACACTATTTCAAGAATTTTGAAGGTCAGTTTATGAAATTTTGTTAATTATGATTTCAACATTGGACCCAAACTGGTGAGAATTTGGTAAGTTTACAAACTTACAACATAACAATTCAGAGTTCGAATTTTCCAGGCCCGCCATGCCCAGATGGGTTAAGGCGTTCGACTCGTAATCCGAGGGTCGCGGGTTCGAATCCCCGTTGCATCAAACACGCTGGCTCTTTAAGCCGTGGGGGCGTAATAAAGTGATGGTTAATTCCACTATTCGTTGGTAAAAGAGAAGCCCAAGAGTTGGCAGTGGGTAGTGATGACTAGCTGCCTTCCGTCTAGTCTTACACTGCTAAATTAAAGACGGATAGCGCAGATAGCCCTCGTGTAGCTTTGCGCGAAATTCCAAAACAAACAACGAATTTTTCTAAAGCGAACATAACACGATACAGACTTGTATTAGAAAATTAACAATAATATAATTTCCAAAAGAACCTTAATATATTAGCAAGCACCTATTTTAATCGTATCTTAGCCCTGACGAACCACACCTATAAAAATTTGGTATTTTAATCGTATCTTAGCCCTGACGAACCACACCTATAAAAATTTGGTTTTAATACCAGTGATCGACATAAAACTCACATTGTGTAGCTTGAAAGGTTTTATTGAAATAGTTAATTTCAATTCGTTTTCCATTCCTTTTCACGAATATCTCGATTATATTTACGTTTCAGTAAATTATTGTTAAATATTAAATAAACTGTCGTAAAGAGATTGTGTACATAATCACACATGCCATAAAAATACTGAATTACATGGTGGTTAGATTGTGTACAATATCACACATACCATTAATGAAGACCGAATTACATGGTGGTGAGATTGTGTACATAATCACGCATGTAATAAATAAAAAAAAAATTACATGGTGGTAAGATTGTGTGCGTAATAACACACGCCATTAATAAATACTGAATTATATGATAGTGAGATTCTGTACATAATCACAAATGTCATTAATAAAGACTGAATTACATGGTAATTGAAAACATAAATCATTTCTTCAACGTTTTATAATCTTTGTAACTTTTTTACGTTAAAACAACTATGGTTTCCTTAATAAATAAAGATACATAGAGGAACACTTGTACTTTATACACTTCGATTAATCAATTTAAAAATAGTTGTTTTTATTGTTAAGTAGGCCCGGCATGGCCAAGCGTGTTAAGACGTGCGACTTGTAATCTGAGGGTCGCGGGTTCGCATCTCTGTCGCACCAAACATGCTCGCCTTTTCAGCCGTGGGGGCGTTATAATGTGACGGTCAATCGTTGGTAAAAGAGTAGCCCAAGAGTTGGCGATGGGTGGTGATGACTAGCTGCCTTCCCTCTAGTCTTACACTGCTAAATTAGGGACGGCTAGCACAGATAGCCCTCGTGTAGCTAGTTGTGAATTTCAAAAAAACAAACAAACTCATTGTTAAGAATATATCGTTAAGTGAGTTAAAAGTTGTTGTTATTGTTAGGACTACATAGTTCAACATCAGTTTGTAAACTTACATTTTAATGGCAAGTTTACGTCAGTAAGTCAGCTGATACTGTCAGAGTCTGGGAATAGATTTTTCTGAATAGATGTCTTGCATGATTGGCTACAGCTTGGGGTAAATTATGAGCAATGACGAATTGCGTGAACATCACTTCTGCATTTATTGTTTCATATTCTGAATTCTTACTCATAAATGTCGTTATCTGCATCGTTTTATCTTCGCCTCAGCCTTTTGTTGGTGAGATGCCGATTTTGTATGTCTGGAACAATCGTTTATCCTGCCATGCGCCACAGAAAAATCAATGTGACAAACTGTACGAAACGCATGACTGTCACTGACTTTTGATGCAATGACCGGATATTTTGCACTATATTCTTTCCTAAATTTTTGATTCACAGTTTTAGTTCTTTTAGATTTGCCAGAAACAAGACAATCTGGTGAACGAGGCCTCTGTTTTTCCAACCTGTGAACGATCGCATTGGTGTTTCTATGCTGTTTAGAAAACGAGAAATAACCATCTATCTGAGCACTGATTGGCTGACAAGCACTGATGACGTAACTATAGATTCCCCCACGTACCCAGTATGGAGAAGCACCGCACTCAAACTATTGGTAGACGTCGGAGATACAAATATTTTTTATTATTTCAAGCACAAGGATGATTATCTCAAGTAGCCATTTGGACTATGTCTTTTATTTATTATCAAAATTTATTTGTATCTCACTAGAAATTTTCTTTTCACCCCTTTCAAGCTCTGGGGGGAACAATTCATCACTTTATTGTATAAACCTATATAATATATAATAATTTGGGAGTTACAACAAGTCGTAATATTTTTCTGCATGAGCTTATAGTCGTAATGTATACACCAAAATCGTAATGATTACGCTCAAATCGTAATGGTTGGCATCTCTATATTTACATGAAATACGAGTCCACAGAGAAACATGTATTACAGATTTGTGAGAATTTCTACTCACGATTTCGCTCCGATATTGTTTTAATAAATCATTGTACTTTACACATTGTTTCTTTTGTTATAGACTAGACTAAGACAATAATGAAGACCACGCATTTCAAATCTTAAGTTTGTTGTACAATCAACAAGATTAACACATTTCTTGTTTTGTATTCCATGTGGGAATGGTTTATCAACAAGATTAACACATTTCTTGTTTTGTATTCCATGTGGGAATGGTTTATCAACAAGATTAACACATTTCTTGTTTTGTATTCCATGTGGGAATGGTTTATCAACAAGATTAACACATTTCTTGTTTTATATTCCATGTGGGAATGGTTTTATCAACAACAAACAAACTTGTTTTGTATTCCATGTGGGAATGGTTTATCAACAAGATTAAACTTTCTGACAAGAATATTCCATGTGGGTATGGTTTTATAAAACAACAAACTACGGTAAAGAACAACCAGTCAAAAAAATTAAACTTGTGGCAAGAAAACTATGCGTGAGTATAGTTATTTGTATGTGAAACTACGTATGAAAGCATTTGCTAAGGTATGAAATTATTTATTCAAGTTTTAAAGTATGTATGAATGTCTGAAACTATGTGTAATTATATTTATTTGAGTTTGAAGCTCTGCAGTAAATTATGTATTTGGATGTGAAATTATTTCCTCTGGTATGAAGATAGTCGTCAAGATATTTATTTCGGTCTGACAATATGTGTGAAAGTATTTATTTAAAGTCTTAAGTTATATGTGAAAGTATTTATTTAAGTTTGAAGCTATGTGTGAAAGTATTTATTTAAGTCTGGAAGTATGGGTGAAGGGACTTATTTGGGTGTGATGTGAAACTGGGTGTTAAAGTATTTATTTAAAGTCTTAAGCTATGTGTGAAAGCATTTATTTAGGTTTGAAGCTATGTGTGGAAGTATTTATTTAAGTATGAAGCTGCGTGTGAAAATATTTACTTGAGGCTGGAGGCATGTGTGAAAGTATTTATCTAAGTCTGGAGATGTGTATGAAAGTATTTTTCTAAGTCTGGAGATATGTATGAAAGTATTTGTCTAAGTCTGGAGATATGTGTGAAAGTATATGCTCGGGTATAAATACATGTGTTAAGGTTTCTATTCATTTGTGAAATCAAAAATGAAAGTGATTGCACAGGTATGAAGTAATGATTGAAATATATTCAGGTCAGTTTGTTTATTTGAAGTTATACACAAAGCTGCACAATGGTCAATCTGTGTTCTGCGCCCACCACGGGTATCGAAACCCGACTTATAGCGGTGTGAATCCGCAGAGATGTCGCTGTGCCACTGGTAAGGGAGACGGTATTCAGGTCTGAAATTTTGTGTGTGAGGTTATTTATGCAAGACTGAAACCATGAATCAGAGCACAAACTTAACCTTAAAACTACGTCTGTAAATTCAGATCCAAAGATATAAAAAAACCACAAACTTTTATCGGCATCTGTTTTTGTAAAGAAAAAACGAATTTGTAGCTGACACCTGCACGTGTCAAAGCACATGTTTCAGTTTGTCATGTTGGGAATGAGCCATTGTACTGCTAGTAACGTGACATATTAATCATACCGCTCGGAAGGAGGTTGGGGGCATGGGGAGGATTCACCCATTATGTTTTTATCACTCAAGAGTTGATCACCCACAAAATCCCTGTACAAAAACTATAACCATTCACTGGTAACGTTGCTGGGAAATCGTTATTTACTAAAGCGAATCCTGACGCGTGAAGAAAAGCTGTGTTCTGATTTTAATATTCTGAAATCCATATCGCCTTCCGTGCATCTGTAACGTCTGATCTGTCAGATCAACTAAAGCAGAACTACAAAGATATCTTCATTTTTTTTTTTAAAGTTTATTTTACTGTCTCGTCAGTAAATTATCTTCTGTCTCCGCAGGCAGCTAACCCATCAGAATAACTACGCCAGAACTATATTTTATCTTGCGAGTAATATATGTAATTCAACATTCAAACACGTACCGGATACCTACAACTGTAACGTTACATATTTATGTAAGCTAATTCTTTTTATCTGTCGTTCTTCAATAATGTTTATCAATTAAATTGAACCAAATACAAACATGAAGCCTGGTCTGTCATTCGATTCTACGCTAGCTATTCAGTTATAACTATGTGCATGGAAGAATACTACTAGATTTCATATAGTGATGAACTCTATCGTATATACAATGTTTCTTCAACTACTACGCAAACACATGTTCACTGCGGAAGGAAAATTACATACTAACGTCGTACACAACATAATTAAAAGATTATTGTAACTTTAGACAGTTAGTTGGTGACATCAGTAAGGATACGAAAGAAACGTTTAACTTTTTCACTACATCTTCAATGGTTACATCTGGACTATATTGGAAAATCCGTCAAAATATAACGATTGGAAAGAAAAAATGAATAAATGAAGTTAAAATGTAAGGATAAACAACTGAATTGTAAGGATAAACAACTGAAGTGTAAGGAAACATAACTGAAGTATAAGGATAAACAACTGAAGTGTAAGGAAACAAAACTGAAGTGTAAGGAAAAAAAACTGAAGTGTAAGAATAAACAACTGAAGTGTAAGGATAAACAACTGAAGTGTAAGGAAACATAACTGAAGTGTAAGGATAAATAACTGAAGTGTAAGGATAAACAACTGAAGTGTAAGGAAAAAAAACTGAAGTGTAAGGATAAACAATTAAAGTGTAAGGAAAAAAACTGAAGTGTAAGGATAAATAACTGAAGTGTAAGGAAAAATAACTGAAGTGTAAGGATAAACAATTGAAGTGTAAGGAAAAATAACTGAAGTGTAAGGATAAACAACTGAAGTGTAAGGATAAATAACTGAAGTGTAAGGATAAACAACTGAAGTGTAAGGAAAAAATAACTGAAGTGTAAGGATAAACAACTGAAGTGTAAGGAAAAACAACTGAAGTGTAAGGAAAAATAACTGAAGTGTAAGGAAAAATAACTGAAGTGTAAGGAAAAATAACTGAAGTGTAAGGATAAACAACTGAAGTGTAAGGATAAACAAGTGAAGTGTAAGGAAAAACAAGTGAAGTGTGAGGATAAACAACTGAAGTGTCAGGATAAACAACTAAAGTGTAAGGATAAATAAGTGGAATATCAGAACAGTTCTAATGTAAGGAAGAACTACCATCTAATAACTCTGTTAAGACTTTAAACATTTTTGGTTAAAACAAAAAAATGAATGGGTCCTATTTAAATTTGTTAGAGTTTTAAACAATATAGTTTGTTGTTAAAACTAAGCTTCAAGTGGTTATCTGTGTTCTGTGCACCGAAGGTATTAAAACACGATATTCGGCGATGTACGCTGTCAAACGTACCAGAACGTTCCAGTCCTAATAATATGATTAAAAACTAACTTTGACATTAATGAAATTGGCTTTACCTTCACTGTAGTGTTCGAAATTCCTAAGAAAGCTATTTCTTGCAGCAAACGTTTTATTGATTTCTAATAACAGGTCTTTGGGGGTCCTCAGGGGATTATCCACTAATTTATATGTGCTTTTTTGGCCACCTTTTCTTCCTCTGAATCAGCATTGTCCTTTACTGAAGACAACTGAGTGTATCTGTTGTGTATAGGATGTTCATTGAAACGCGTGCTTAGAATTATTCCTTACACTAATAGAAGTTGTTACTCACAGCTCAATTGTTCAGAAAATGTTCCCTTTTTTTCTGCTAAATTAAACTTTAGTTGCAATGTCTTTTCAAGCTATTGTACTTAATCTGTGTCTGTTTTAACCAGATAGAGGACTTTCTTTCTTCCTGTTGATTAGAATGTTTACACAAAGTTTAGTAAAACAAAACAAAAGACCTTCAGACATTAGGCTGTTCTACAAGGAATAATACTGATGTTTCTCATATAAATTCTGGTTGAAGAAGCCATTGGAAGTTCTTATTTATTTTATGTTTTATTTTATAGTCGCTATAGCAGTTTTAAAATGTCGATTATTCTGTGATTAAAACACCTTTAAAGTTATTAATCTTACACAAGTTTCCTTTCGTTCATTGTGTCATTAACTTCTTAGCGAAACAAGAAATTAAAAGTAACCCCGTATTTAATAATATCTAACAGTTCTAGCAAAGGGAATGTAATATCATAGGACAACACCAAGCATATTCACCTGTTTACTACACTCGCTGTTACTGATATCTTTGACATGGTTGAATGACTTTCGTGTCATGTCAGCAAACAAAGCAAGGATTTTTAGATGATAATATAACTCATGTTTTCTGTGAAGTGGTCTCCAACCATAATAACTGTTTAAGAGGATGAAATATCTGACGCCATTTGCAAAGAGATCTTCAACCATAGTAGCTGTTAAAGAGAATGAAATATCTGAAGTTTTACATGACGTGATCTCCACAGTTGACTTTTAAGAGCATGAAATCTCTCATGTCC
The DNA here is from genome assembly GCF_004210375.1 of Tachypleus tridentatus. Classification (NCBI taxonomy): domain Eukaryota; kingdom Metazoa; phylum Arthropoda; class Merostomata; order Xiphosura; family Limulidae; genus Tachypleus; species Tachypleus tridentatus. The sequence goes on along the minus strand of NC_134832.1, from coordinate 151,047,772 downwards.
TTTGCAAAGTGGTCTTCAACCATAGTAGCTGTTAAAGAGAATGAAATATCCACAGTTGACTTTTAAGCAAAGATGTCCTTTGCAAAGTCTTCAACCATAGTAGCTGTTAAAGAGAATGAAATATCTGAAGTTTTACATGACGTGATACAGTTGAGAATGAAAATGTCCTTTGCAAAGTGGTCTTCAACAGTTATAGAATAAAATAGACAGTTATGGCGATGTGGCCTCCAACCATAACAGGTGTTAAAATGGAAAAAAATCCTCCATATTTTTTGTGATGTGGTCTCTAACCGAAGCTAGTGTGACATTGATGTTCTCAAAGTAGATAATGTGGAAATACACCACACAAATAATCTACGTTTAAAAAAACAATAATACCAAAAACACGTTATTTTGAAACTTTTCTAAAAAATAATGGAATCTGTCACTTTATAAACTGAAGGAAAATTGGTATAATTTATAGGAAAAGTGTTGATCCAAGATGGACAAAGAAGGAAAGTTGGCATCCTTTATAGACAAATGTTGATCCACGATGGCCACAGGAAGAAATTGAAACAATGAAAGCTTGAAATATGGGCTGGAATAATAATAATATTTCCAGAACCGAAATGATTTAACAAATAATTATATCAACAGCATAACAAGTCGAAACAGTAACAAGTTAAAAATTGAAACTGTAACAAAAGCAGCTCCAGAAATAAAAACAAAGGAGTTAAAACATTACTTGAGAAACAATTAGTGTGGCAAAGAAAATGTAATTTTACTCACAATCTTATGGTCCTTATGAAACTGATATATAACTTACCTATAGCGTATCAAATTAAAATCCACCTGGGAAATATACATAACGAAAGTTTTGGACAAATTTGTAAGGACTTTAAATAATGTATTCTGAATTATAATTTTTGTATGGAGATAAAATTCCTTAGAACCAATAATATTAGAGTTTCCTTGTTAAAAAGTGTATTAGATTACTTAGTCACAGCTGTTTCTGTTCAGAGCGTCGAAAAGCTTCCGGAAGTTTCCCGCCTTTTATATCCCCACATGTCATTTCCTATTCTTTCGAAACGTGCACGATCATTTCTATTTCTCTAGCTAAGGCTGTGTTATTTTTCACGTCTCAACTTTCATTGTACATTTGCAATTTTAAATTTAAACCGATAATTTACGACAACTATTATAAATACTTTTGTAATCAAGTAGTCACAAAGTGTATTCAAGTATCGTGTTAAAGTTTATTATAAAACTTTGTTATTGAATTTCATACAGAGCTAATTGTGGGCTACCTCGCTAGCTGTCTGTAATTTTAAAGTGATAAACTAGAATGGTGGCAACTAATCAGCGACACCCACCGCCAACTCATGGACTACTCTTTATCAAAGAAAAAGGGGGGTTTAATTTTCATATTTAAGGCTGAAAGTGTGGCGTGTCTAATGACGTGTTTTTATCCAGCAACTGACAGATTTCGTGTCAGGCTTTATCGAAAACATACTTTTTTTTTTTGTAAAACTAGTGTGAATTCTAGGTTGGCTTGCAACAAAAATGTTTAATTTATGAGGTTTTGATGTTGTCTCCTAATGACTCAGTGGTCAGCATAAGGACTTCTAACGTCAAAGTTTGGGATTCGTTCCATACAGCTTCCCCTAGTGGCGCAGCGGCATGTTTACAACGCAAGAAACCATACCCGTGGTGGGCAGAACGCAAATAGCCCATTCTGTAGCTTTGTGAAGACCGTCCATTTCAGCAGCGGGGAAGTTCTTATGGTACTATCAATCCCTCTGTTCGTTGGAAATGAGTAGTCAAAGAGTTGGCGTTGGGTGGTGATGACCAGCTGCCTTCTCTCTAGTCTATCACTGCTAAATTAGGGATAACTAGCACAGGTAGTCCTCATGTAGCTTTGTAAGAAATTCAAAACATATTTTAACAAATATGTGAGTGTTTCACTCAATTTTAGTTTCCAGGTTGTGCGTTTCATAGTTTTCAATCTATTAATGCCAGTTTTATTTTTTGAAACTTTCTGAAATAAATGACGAATTTAAAGTACTGAAATAAGTGACTTTAAACGTTAACACTAAATCTCGCTTTAACTAATATCAATTTTTTTAATAGGCCTGCATTGTCCATTTTACAATAAACCCAAATTTACTGCAAAAACCTCACGTTTCTTTAAAGTTACTACATCTATTACAGCCACTCCTGTGGCTCAGAGATTAGAATGAGGGCTGATAATCAAAATATTACATCTTAATAGGCCGAAAATTGATAATTCATAGTGTAGCTTTCTTCTTAACAACAAACAAACGATTAAGTTTAAGTTTTAAGTCCAATAATTGCCAAAAACCGCTTGCTGACTTTCTCTACTTTTTAATTAAGCTTATGGAGCTAGAGATATTTTGGGTAAAACTACGTTTTTTGTGACAATCTATTCCAAACACAGACGTTAACAGTTCTTTTATAATAATGTTTCTTAGCAGGGTTTTGTTTTTGTGTGGTTCGTGTGAAAGGAGTTTTTTACCTCAATTTTTCACTTTATTTTCCAATTTCAATTGGTATTCAGCATGTGATAGGATTCGTACTCTGAAAAACGTGTGCAAACGAACTGTAGTGAATATCAAAACGTTTAATGATTTTGCGAAGGCGCAGGCTCAACAAGGAGGTCTTGAATGCTGTATTTTAACGTTGATGTCAGGGTGAATCTCAAATCAAGTGAAATTCAATATTTAACAATAAAATTCGAATATCACACAGTTAAAAAATAGGTGAAAAGGAATGTGAATTACAAATAAGACGGAACTTTCACAATAACTTGAATCGGGCGCCGTGTGAAAATATAAATCGAAGAAGACGCCATGATAAACAATAACCTGAATACGTTGCCGTGTTCAACAATAAATCCAGTGCACCGTCGTCAAACAAAAAATAATTCATAAACGAGTATTTAAGGCTCGTTGTAAATTTTAAGGTTAAGTTTGTTTGTTTATTTTGAATTTCGCACAAAGCTACTCGAGGGCTATCTGTGCTAGCCGTCCCTAATTTAGCAGTGTAAGACTAGAGGGAAGGCAGCTAGTCATCACCACCCACCGCCAACTCTTACAGCTACTCTTTTACCAACGAATAGTGGGATTGACCGTCACATTATAACGCCCCCACGGCTGAAAGGGCGAGCATGTTTGGCGCAATGGGATGCGAACCCGTGACCCTCAGATTACGAGTCGCACGCCTTAACACGATTGGCCATGCCGAGCCAGATATTTTATTAGTGCACAAAATGAACTATGCATCACTTGCACACAATATCACTGTGTTCAAAGAACAAAACCAACAAAACATGAAGTTCACACAAAATGCAAAAACATAACTCAATCAATATTTACTGCAAATCAATGTGACTTTTGCTGTTGCCTTTCAGAGACAAGTTCAGAAATGCATGGCTTCACCTTGGCAAGTGCCACTCTCATATCATTTTCGCAACAAAGTCTGTTCCTTTTCTTCGTTTATATGTCTACCATTCTCGAAAAGGATTGCTCGCAAAGATACGTTGTACCAAACGGTATGAGTATCTCAAGGGCTTTCTTAGCAATAAGAGAGTACGCTACGATTTGGTGACACCAAAACGTTGAGAACGTTGTTGTTCTGAAAAGTTGCTGTTGAACCTGGATCTGCTGAAGTTCAATGATTTCGGCGAGGTATTCATCATTGACATCTGCTGTCGCAACACTAAACGTGAATGGCTGTCTCACCCATGCTGGATATGACTCTCTGGTGGGGAAGTATCCGTCGAGCTCATCTAAGTGCATGGCAATTGCTTGCTTCAGTTCCCCGGGTACAGAAATGTCTCCGATTTCAGACACATCTTCGATCTTACTTACACAGTCGTCCGGCAGGGGAAGTTTTGCGAAGTTATCATTCTCTGTTTGTCGTTTCCATAACGGTAGCTTTTGTTTGAAAAGCCTTCAGGTTTTCTTCCGCTTCGATGATGTTGACTCCACCGCCCTGCATCTGTTGAATGAAATAATTGAAGATATCGGCTATGTACGCCAAAATGAGAATGAACTTAGATTTTTCGAAGCAATCTGCATGACAATGTTGGTGCTTTCGCAAAAAACAGGGCTAATTCCACACGCATGGCAAAAACACGATTCAGCACCTTTCCCTGGGATAATCACCGAACGTTAGAATGGTACAGAAGTACTTCGAATTCAGAGCCCATTTCATTACACAGCTCCTTGAAGGTGCGGTCTTTCAGGGCACTAGTTCGCACAAAGTTCACACATTCCACTACAATTTTTAATACTTCTGCCAGTTTTGAAGACAATGTTCTTGTTTCCAACGCATGCCTGTGCAGAACACAGTGCGTTACAATGATATGTGGTGCATCGGCTTTCACCAGCGCACCAAAACCAGAGTTTCATCCCAGCAAGACTGGAGCTCCGTCTGAACAAACTGCAGAAACCATATCCCACTAAAGATCGTTGTCTCTGAAGAAGTCATCCACAAGTTTCTTCACGTCGGCTGTCTTAGTTGTTGTTGTAAAAGGCTTACAAAATAAAAAAAATCTTCTTTTATATCGTCGTTCTTCCCATAGAGCACAAACACAACAAGCTGGCTTAGATTGGAAACGTTGGTGGTCTCGTCGAGTTGAAGGCTGAATTTTGTTGGGCTTGAAATCAGATCTGCAACCACTTGAGCCAAGATGTCATCGATCATGTAATCTATTCTGCTGCTGATGGTGTCATTTGAAAGAGGAATTTGGGATAACTTATTTTCAGCAGATTTTCCCAGCATGATATTCGCCATCTTCAACGCAGCTGGTTTTACGAGTGCTTCAGCAATGGTGTGTGGTTTGTCCTGCTTTGCAATCAAGTATGCAGCTTTGTATGATGCTGTGAGGATCGGTTTGTCGATGGGTATAAAGCCAAGAACAGGCAAAGTAGCCTTTTCATCGAACCTGGCTCTCGTTGTGTTCTTGTATTTTCCATCTCCATGCAGCTTTAGGGAGTGTTCTCTTAGTTTTGCCGGTGCTAGACTAGAATTGCTCAACTTGGTATTGCAAATCATACATTGAGAACGCTGACTCCTATCATGTTTCTTTATACACATGAATCCATATTGTACGTATTCGTCCGACCACTTTCTGTTTTTGCTCGACATAGTATGAAGGGATTGAAAGATTTGGAAAAATATCACAAATGACGCACGATTACTACAGTCAAAAGTCGACTGCTAAGAGCACGAAGTTCCCTGCAGCACAGATATTAAGGCCATGTGATGTGACGTGATCAGTCGCAGCCAATGATGGCCAAGTGGAGCATGAAGTCACGAATCATACGAGTGGGGTGAACGGAACGGACACACACACACAGTGTGTGTGTCTTGACCTCCTCCGAACTCCTGAGACTGACTCACCAAACCCCTGGGGTTCAATTGAACCCAGGTTAAGAACCACTGGTTTAGAGAGACATACTCCTGAAGTGGGTATCAACAGTTAATATTAGCCAAATGTTCTAAAATTAGTTTATTTTATGCTCGAACAACACATTTGTAGAATGTTACGACTATTAAAAACAAAACATTTGATCTGTTGCTAGAACTCTCAAAACTCTGTTATAACAATAGCCGAAAATACTTCAGTCTAATTTATTATTATTGTTGTTCCACTATACTTTACGTGGTAACAACAGTCGTTTAAGACGTTGTTTCAAGTCGTGTTAACACTGGAAAGAAATGGCTTGATTGATCAACAATAGAAAATGGAATATTAAAACTATATTTACCCAGACAGAAACAAATTGTAGGTAAACACAAAATCAAACTCAACCAGGATCTACATTATTAATTACTTTCCTATTTTTATTATTAGCTTTAATTGAAATACGTAAAGTCTAATTCACTTAACTATTACAAAAACGCCTTGTTTCTCAAACTTCAAGTTCTAGGGTTAGCATAAGCAACGTTCACCTATAGGCCTAGAGTAATATGTAAACTATGTTTGATGGGAAATTCCACTTTAAAAACTGCTTATTAATCAATGACTAATAAACTCAATGAATAATTACTCTCTTCTTCATTAACTGTCTGAATAAATAAGGCTACATTGTTTTCTTCGTTTAAATATAAACGGTTAAATTGATTCTTAAACTTTGGAGAAAGATGTACATCCAAATGTTGCGCTAAATATCGTACCTATTAAACTAACAACACAGCCAACAAAAATATTCGAAACCCTTTCAGAAGTGTTTACTAAAACACTCATTTAGACTTTTTTAACGTTTTATGTTTTTCAGAATCCACTTACATACCAGCGATTTCCAATTAACAAGGGATAACTACTGTATAATTTTCTCGTTCGATAACTACACTGTTGGTTACGTACACTGTTCGTAGTCGATATAACGTAACGATTGTAAATGTAACGGTAAAAAGTTAAACTTTGAAGACTTTATAATCTTTTAAAAGCCTGGAAGTTGAATTATTGGATTATTTTGCTCGTTCATGTAAACACGTACTTTAATTATGACTGTTTTCATGTAATGTTACGTATAATTATCATGATATTATTGCAATCAATAAATAACATAAAATGATTTTTATTTTATTATTTTAAAGTATGTTTGGATATTTAAATAGTTGTGATTTTTTTCTGTGACGTATTTCCGGCCAACAGATAATATAATAATAAAAACGGTTTTCATTGTTTCAGATCATCACGTGATGAAAGAGCTTATTAAAATTTCAAACGAGATTTTAGCGAATTAATATTTCAGGAATATTTTGAAATTAGCTCCTTTAACTAATGCACGGTTTCAATTATTTCTCAAATTTGAAAACAAAAGCCCAACAAACAACAACGCCATTTTCAAAGATACTGATTTAATTCTTGTTTGATAATCGAACACGTTACTCAGAGGGCGTTAATTAATTATACCATAAAAACACGTAAAAGTAACATCGTCTTAAGATGGTCTAACTAGATGAAACTTTAGGGTCGTAGACTATCAAAATAGGCTTATCTAAGTAATCCAATCATTTTCTTTAAAACGTGATTTAATGATCAAACAAAACACGAACACGATAAAAGGAAAAATTTATTAAACTTTTCGGACTTATCAAAATTCCATCACAATAACCTTGTGGTACAACAACAAACAAACAATATTTCTAATTAGAACAGAAATATATACATAACTGTAAACAATTCGAATATAGAAATACGATACGACAAAATGTATAGAAATAAGATACGTCTAACACTAGTAAAGAATGCGTATTATAAATAAAAACTATCCTTCCATCCTTAAAAAATAGTCTTCATTTAATGTAACCTGCGAAAATAAATACGCTTTCGGCCAGTCGTTAAACATAAAACTGTTGTAAGTCGACACACTCAAAGAAGACCTATTATAAGTCTACACAATCAAAGAATTGCTATCATAAGTCTATAAATCAAATAATTCATACTATAAGTCTACACAATTGAAGAAGTTCTGTTATAAGTTGACGCATTCAAAAAGCGCCATTATAAATCACACATTTATAAAGTCCTGTTATAAGTCTATACAATCAAATAATTCCTACTATAAGACTTCACAATGAAATAAGTCTTATTATAAGTCTATACAATGAAAGAAGTACTATTATAAGTTTACACGATCAAATAAATTCTGCTATAAGTCTACACATTCAAAGAAGTACTATTATTAGTCTACACATTCAAAGAAGTACTATTATTAGTCTACACATTCAAAGAAGTACTATTATTAGTCTACACATTCAAAGAAGTACTGTTATTAGTCTACACATTCAAAGAAGTACTATTATTAGTCTACACATTCAAAGAAGTACTGTTATTAGTCTACACATTCAAAGTACTGTTATTAGACTAAACATTCAAAGAAGTACTACTATAAGTCTACACATTCAAAGAAGTACTACTATTAAAGAAGTACTGTTATTAGTCTACACATTCAAAGAAGTACTATTATTAGTCTACACATTCAAAGTACTACATTAGTCTACACATTCAAAGAAGTACTGTTATTAGTCTACACATTCAAAGAAGTACTATTATTAGTCTACACATTCAAAGAAGTACTATTATTAGTCTACACATTCAAAGAAGTACTATTATTAGTCTACACATTCAAAGAAGTACTACTACACATTCAAAGAAGTACTATTATTAGTCTACACATTCAAAGAAGTACTATTAGTCTACACATTCAAAGAAGTACTGTTATTAGTCTACACATTCAAAGAAGTACTCTACACATTCAAAGAAGTACTATTATTAGTCTACACATTCAAAGAAGTACTGTTATTAGTCTACACATTCAAAGAAGTACTGTTATTAGTCTACACATTCAAAGAAGTACTATTATTAGTCTACACATTCAAAGAAGTACTGTTATTAGTCTACACATTCAAAGAAGTACTGTTATTAGTCTACACATTCAAAGAAGTACTGTTATTAGTCTACACATTCAAAGAAGTACTATTATTAGTCTACACATTCAAAGAAGTACTGTTATTAGTCTACACATTCAAAGAAGTACTGTTATTAGTCTACACATTCAAAGAAGTACTGTTATTAGTCTACACATTCAAAGAAGTACTGTTATTAGTCTACACATTCAAAGAAGTACTATTATTAGTCTACACATTCAAAGAAGTACTGTTATTAGTCTACACATTCAAAGAAGTACTGTTATTAGTCTACACATTCAAAGAAGTACTATTATTAGTCTACACATTCAAAGAAGTACTGTTATTAGTCTACACATTCAAAGAAGTACTGTTATTAGTCTACACATTCAAAGAAGTACTATTATTAGTCTACACATTCAAAGAAGTACTATTATTAGTCTACACATTCAAAGAAGTACTATTATTAGTCTACACATTCAAAGAAGTACTATTATTAGTCTACACATTCAAAGAAGTACTATTATTAGTCTACACATTCAAAGAAGTACTGTTATTAGTCTACTACTGTTATTAGTCTACACATTCAAAGAAGTACTATTATTAGTCTACACATTCAAAGAAGTACTATTATTAGTCTACACATTCAAAGAAGTACTATTATTAGTCTACACATTCAAAGAAGTACTATTATTAGTCTACACATTCAAAGAAGTACTATTCTATACTAGTCTACACATTCAAAGAAGTACTATTATTAGTCTACACATTCAAAAAGGTACTGTTATTAGTCTACACATTCAAAGAAGTACTATTATTAGTCTACACATTCAAAGAAGTACTGTTATTAGTCTACACATTCAAAGAAGTACTATTATTAGTCTACACATTCAAAGAAGTACTATTATCTACACATAGTCTACACATTCAAAGAAGTACTATTTATTAGTCTACTACACATTCAAAGAAGTACTACTACACATTCAAAGAAGTACTATTATTAGTCTACACATTCAAAGAAGTACTATTATTAGTCTACACATTCAAAGAAGTACTATTATTAGTCTACACATTCAAAGAAGTACTATTATTAGTCTACACATTCAAAGAAGTACTATTATTAGTCTACACATTCAAAGAAGTACTATTATTAGTCTACACATTCAAAGAAGTACTATTATTAGTCTACACATTCAAAGAAGTACTGTTATTAGTCTACACATTCAAAGAAGTACTATTATTAGTCTACACATTCAAAGAAGTACTATTATTAGTCTACACATTCAAAGAAGTACTATTATTAGTCTACACATTCAAAGAAGTACTATTATTAGTCTACACATTCAAAGAAGTACTATTATTAGTCTACACATTCAAAGAAGTACTATTATTAGTCTACACATTCAAAGAAGTACTGTTATTAGTCTACACATTCAAAGAAGTACTATTATTAGTCTACACATTCAAAGAAGTACTGTTATTAGTCTACACATTCAAAGAAGTACTATTATTAGTCTACACATTCAAAGAAGTACTACACATTCAAAGAAGTACTGTTATTAGTCTACACATTCAAAGAAGTACTATTAGTCTACACATTCAAAGAAGTACTGTTATTAGTCTACACATTCAAAGAAGTACTGTTATTAGTCTACACATTCAAAGAAGTACTGTTATTAGTCTACACATTCAAAGAAGTACTATTATTAGTCTACACATTCAAAGAAGTACTATTATTAGTCTACACATTCAAAGAAGTACTATTATTAGTCTACACATTCAAAGAAGTACTATTATTAGTCTACACATTCAAAGAAGTACTATTATTAGTCTACACATTCAAAGAAGTACTGTTATTAGTCTACACATTCAAAGAAGTACTATTATTAGTCTACACATTCAAAGAAGTACTTTATTAGTCTACACATTCAAAGAAGTACTGTTATTAGTCTACACATTCAAAGAAGTACTATTATTAGTACTATTATTAGTCTACACATTCAAAGAAGTACTATTATTAGTCTACACATTCAAAGAAGTACTACACATTCAAAGAAGTACTTATTAGTCTACACATTCAAAGAAGTACTGTTATTAGTCTACACATTCAAAGAAGTAATCTTATTAGTCTACACATTCAAAGAAGTACTATTATTAGTCTACACATTCAAAGAAGTACTATTATTAGTCTACACATTCAAAGAAGTACTATTATTAGTCTACACATTCAAAGTACTAGTCTACACATTCATTATTAGTCTACACATTCAAAGAAGTACTATTATTAGTCTACACATTCAAAGAAGTACTATTATTAGTCTACACATTCAAAGAAGTACTATTATTAGTCTACACATTCAAAGAAGTACTATTATTAGTCTACACATTCAAAGAAGTACTATTATTAGTCTACACATTCAAAGAAGTACTATTATTAGTATTAGTCTACACATTCAAAGAAGTACTATTATTAGTCTACACATTCAAAGAAGTACTATTATTAGTCTACACATTCAAAGAAGTACTGTTATTAGTCTACACATTCAAAGAAGTACTATTATTAGTCTACACATTCAAAGAAGTACTATTATTAGTCTACACATTCAAAGAAGTACTATTATTAGTCTACACATTCAAAGAAGTACTGTTATTAGTCTACACATTCAAAGAAGTACTATTATTAGTCTACACATTCAAAGAAGTACTATTAGTCTTATTAGTCTACACATTCAAAGAAGTACTGTTATTAGTCTACACATTCAAAGAAGTACTATTATTAGTCTACACATTCAAAGAAGTACTGTTATTAGTCTTTCAAAGAAGTACTATTAGTCTACACATTCAAAGTACTACTACATTCAAAGAAGTACTGTTATTAGTCTACACATTCAAAGAAGTACTATTATTAGTCTACACATTCAAAGAAGTACTATTATTAGTCTACACATTCAAAGAAGTACTATTATTAGTCTACACATTCAAAGAAGTACTATTATTAGTCTACACATTCAAAGAAGTACTATTATTAGTCTACACATTCAAAGAAGTACTATTATTAGTTATTAGTCTACACATTCAAAGAAGTACTATTATTAGTCTACACATTCAAAGAAGTACTATTATTAGTCTACACATTCAAAGAAGTACTATTATTAGTCTACACATTCAAAGAAGTACTATTATTAGTCTACACATTCAAAGAAGTACTGTTATTAGTCTACACATTCAAAGAAGTACTGTTATTAGTCTACACATTCAAAGAAGTACTGTTATTAGTCTACACATTCAAAGAAGTACTGTTATTAGTCTACACATTCAAAGAAGTACTGTTATTAGTCTACACATTCAAAGAAGTACTATTATTAGTCTACACATTCAAAGAAGTACTGTACAGTCTATTAGTCTACACATTCAAAGAAGTACTGTTATTAGTCTACACATTCAAAGAAGTATTAGTACTATTATTAGTCTACACATTCAAAGAAGTTATTAGTCTACACATTCAAAGAAGTACTATTATTAGTCTACACATTCAAAGAAGTACTATTATTAGTCTACACATTCAAAGAAGTACTATTATTAGTCTACACATTCAAAGTACTATTATTAGTCTACACATTCAAAGAAGTACTGTTATTAGTCTACACATTCAAAGAAGTACTATTATTAGTCTACACATTCAAAGAAGTACTATTATTAGTCTACACATTCAAAGAAGTACTATTATTAGTCTACACATTCAAAGAAGTACTATTATTAGTCTACACATTCAAAGAAGTACTATTATTAGTCTACACATTCAAAGAAGTACTATTATTAGTCTACACATTCAAAGAAGTACTATTATTAGTCTACACATTCAAAGAAGTACTATTATTAGTCTACACATTCAAAGAAGTACTATTATTAGTCTACACATTCAATTAGTCTAAGTACTGTTATTAGTCTACACATTCAAAGAAGTACTATTATTAGTCTACACATTCAAAGTACTATTATTAGTCTACACATTCAAAGTACTATTATAGTCTACACATTCAAAGAAGTACTATTATTAGTCTACACATTCAAAGAAGTACTGTTATTAGTCTACACATTCAAAGAAGTACTATTATTAGTCTACACATTCAAAGAAGTACTGTCTACACATTAGTCTACACATTCAAAGAAGTACTATTATTAGTCTACACATTCAAAGAAGTACTATTATTAGTCTACACATTCAAAGAAGTACTATTATTAGTCTACACATTCAAAGAAGTACTATTATTAGTCTACACATTCAAAGAAGTACTATTAGTCTACACATTCAAAGAAGTCTACACTACACATTCAAAGAAGTACTTCAAAGTTATTAGTCTACACATTCAAAGAAGTACTATTATTAGTCTACACATTCAAAGAAGTACTATTATTAGTCTACACATTCAAAGAAGTACTATTATTAGTCTACACATTCAAAGAAGTACTATTATTAGTCTACACATTCAAAGAAGTACTATTATTAGTCTACACATTCAAAGAAGTACTATTATTAGTCTACACATTCAAAGAAGTACTATTATTAGTCTACACATTCAAAGAAGTACTATTATTAGTCTACACATTCAAAGAAGTACTGTTATTAGTCTACACATTCAAAGAAGTACTAGTCTACACATTCAAAGAAGTACTATTATTAGTCTACACATTCAAAGAAGTACTATTATTAGTCTACACATTCAAAGAAGTACTGTTATTAGTCTACACATTCAAAGAAGTACTATTAGTCTACACATTCAAAGTAGTACTGTTATTAGTCTACACATTCAAAGAAGTACTATTATTAGTCTACACATTCAAAGAAGTACTATTATTAGTCTACACATTCAAAGTACTATTATTAGTCTACACATTCAAAGAAGTACTGTTATTAGTCTACACATTCAAAGAAGTAGTACTGTTATTAGTCTACACATTCAAAGAAGTACTATTATTAGTCTACACATTCAAAGAAGTACTATTATTAGTCTACACATTCAAAGAAGTACTATTATTAGTCTACACATTCAAAGAAGTACTATTATTAGAAGTACTATTATTAGTCTACACATTCAAAGAAGTACTGTTATTAGTCTACACATTCAAAGTACTACTACACATTCAAAGAAGTACTGTTATTAGTCTACACATTCAAAGAAGTACTGTCTATTCAAAGTCTACACATTCAAAGAAGTACTGTTATTAGTCTACACATTCAAAGTACTACACATTCAAAGAAGTACTATTATTAGTCTACACATTCAAAGAAGTACTGTTATTAGTCTACACATTCAAAGAAGTACTATTATTAGTCTACACATTCAAAGAAGTACTGTTATTAGTCTACACATTCAAAGAAGTACTATTATTAGTCTACACATTCAAAGAAGTACTATTATTAGTCTACACATTCAAAGAAGTACTATTATTAGTCTACACATTCAAAGAAGTACTATTATTAGTCTACACATTCAAAGAAGTACTATTATTAGTCTACACATTCAAAGAAGTACTATTATTAGTCTACACATTCAAAGAAGTACTATTATTAGTCTACACATTCAAAGAAGTACTATTATTAGTCTACACATTCAAAGAAGTACTGTTATTAGTACACATTCAAAGAAGTACTGTTATTAGTCTACACATTCAAAGAAGTACTATTATTAGTCTACACATTCAAAGAAGTACTAGTCTACACATTCAAAGAAGTACTATTATTAGTCTACACATTCAAAGAAGTACTATTATTAGTCTACACATTCAAAGAAGTCTACACATTCAAAGAAGTACTATTATTAGTCTACACATTTAAAGAAGTATTATTATTAGTCTACACATTCAAGGAAGTACTGTTATTAGTCTACAGATTCAAAGAAGTACTACTATAAGTCTACACATTCAAAGAGGTACTGCTGTTATTCTACACATTCAAAGAAGTACTATTATTAGTCTACTTCAAAGAAGTACTATTAGTCTACACATTCAAAGTACTGTTATTAGTCTAAACATTCAAAGAAGTACTATTATTAGTCTACACATTCAAAGAAGTACTACTATAAGTCTACACATTCAAAGAAGTACTATTATTAGTCTACACATTCAAAGAAGTACTATTATTAGTCTACACATTCAAAGAAGTACTAGTCTACACATTCAAAGTCTTCAAAGAAGTACACACATTCAAAGAAGTACTGTTATTAGTCTACACATTCAAAGAAGTACTATTATTAGTCTACACATTCAAAGAAGTACTGTTATTAGTCTACACATTCAAAGAAGTACTATTATTAGTCTACACATTCAAAGAAGTACTATTATTAGTCTACACATTCAAAGAAGTACTGTTATTAGTCTACACATTCAAAGAAGTACTATTATTAGTCTACACATTCAAAGAAGTACTGTTATTAGTCTACACATTCAAAGAAGTACTATTATTAGTCTACACATTCAAAGAAGTACTATTAGTCTACACATTCACATTCAAAGAAGTACTATTATTAGTCTACACATTCAAAGAAGTACTATTATTAGTCTACACATTCAAAGAAGTACTATTATTAGTCTACACATTCAAAGAAGTACTATTATTAGTCTACACATTCAAAGAAGTACTGTTATTAGTCTACACATTCAAAGAAGTACTGTTATTAGTCTACACATTCAAAGAAGTACTATTATTAGTCTACACATTCAAAGAAGTACTATTATTAGTCTACACATTCAAAGAAGTACTATTATTAGTCTACACATTCAAAGAAGTACTATTATTAGTCTACACATTCAAAGAAGTACTAATTAGTCTACACATTCAAAGAAGTACTATTATTAGTCTACACATTCAAAGAAGTACTGTTATTAGTCTACACATTCAAAGAAGTACTATTATTAGTCTACACATTCAAAGAAGTACTATTATTAGTCTACACATTCAAAGAAGTACTATTATTAGTCTACACATTCAAAGAAGTACTATTATTAGTCTACACATTCAAAGAAGTACTATTATTAGTCTACACATTCAAAGAAGTACTATTATTAGTCTACACATTCAAAGAAGTACTATTATTAGTCTACACATTCAAAGAAGTACTATTATTAGTCTACACATTCAAAGAAGTACTATTATTAGTCTACACATTCAAAGAAGTACTATTATTAGTCTACACATTCAAAGAAGTACTACTATAAGTCTACACATTCAAAGAAGTACTACTACACATTCAAAGAAGTACTGTTATTAGTCTACACATTCAAAGAAGTACTATTATTAGTCTACACATTCAAAGAAGTACTGTTATTAGTCTACACATTCAAAGAAGTACTACTACACATTCAAAGAAGTACTATTATTAGTCTACACATTCAAAGAAGTACTATTATTAGTCTACACATTCAAAGAAGTACTATTATTAGTCTACACATTCAAAGAAGTACTATTATTAGTCTACACATTCAAAGAAGTACTATTATTAGTCTACACATTCAAAGAAGTACTATTATTAGTCTACACATTCAAAGAAGTACTATTATTAGTCTACACATTCAAAGAAGTACTATTACTAGTTATTAGTCTACACATTCAAAGAAGTACTATTATTAGTCTACACATTCAAAGAAGTACTGTTATTAGTCTACACATTCAAAGAAGTACTATTATTAGTCTACACATTCAAAGAAGTACTATTATTAGTCTACACATTCAAAGTAAGTACTTACACATTCAAAGTACTATTAGTCTACACATTCAAAGAAGTACTATTATTAGTCTACACATTCAAAGAAGTACTGTTATTAGTCTACACATTCAAAGAAGTACTAAAGAAGTTATTAGTCTACACATTCAAAGAAGTACTATTATTAGTCTACACATTCAAAGAAGTACTGTTATTAGTCTACACATTCAAAGAAGTACTATTATTAGTCTACACATTCAAAGAAGTACTATTATTAGTCTACACATTCAAAGAAGTACTATTATTAGTCTACACATTCAAAGAAGTACTATTATTAGTCTACACATTCAAAGAAGTACTATTATTAGTCTACACATTCAAAGAAGTACTATTATTAGTCTACACATTCAAAGAAGTACTGTTATTAGTCTACACATTCAAAGAAGTACTATTATTAGTCTACACATTCAAAGAAGTACTATTATTAGTCTACACATTCAAAGAAGTACTATTATTAGTCTACACATTCAAAGAAGTACTATTATTAGTCTACACATTCAAAGAAGTACTGTTATTAGTCTACACATTCAAAGAAGTACTGTTATTAGTCTACACATTCAAAGAAGTACTATTATTAGTCTACACATTCAAAGAAGTACTGTTATTAGTCTACACATTCAAAGAAGTACTATTATTAGTCTACACATTCAAAGTACTGTTATTAGTACACATTCAAAGTTATTAGTCTACACATTCAAAGAAGTACTATTATTAGTCTACACATTCAAAGAAGTACTATTATTAGTCTACACATTCAAAGAAGTACTATTATTACACTACACATTCAAAGAAGTACTGTTATTAGTCTACACATTCAAAGAAGTACTGTTATTAGTCTACACATTCAAAGAAGTACTATTAGTCTACACATTCAAAGTCTATTAGTCTACATTCAAAGAAGTACTACACATTATTAGTCTATTAGTACTACTACACATTCAAAGAAGTACTATTATTAGTCTACACATTCAAAGAAGTACTATTATTAGTCTACACATTCATACTATTATTAGTCTACACATTCAAAGAAGTACTATTAGTCTTATTAGTCTACACATTCAAAGAAGTACTATTATTAGTCTACACATTCAAAGAAGTACTATTATTAGTCTACACATTCAAAGAAGTACTGTTATTAGTCTACACATTCAAAGAAGTACTATTATTAGTCTACACATTCAAAGAAGTACTATTATTAGTCTACACATTCAAAGAAGTACTGTTATTAGTCTACACATTCAAAGAAGTACTATTATTAGTCTACACATTCAAAGAAGTACTATTATTAGTCTACACATTCAAAGAAGTACTATTATTAGTCTACACATTCAAAGAAGTACTGTTATTAGTCTACACATTCAAAGTAAGTACTGTTATTAGTCTACACATTCAAAGAAGTACTGTTATTAGTCTACACATTCAAAGAAGTACTATTATTAGTCTACACATTCAAAGTTATTATTAGTCTACACATTCAAAGAAGTACTATTATTAGTCTACACATTCAAAGAAGTACTATTATTAGTCTACACATTCAAAGAAGTACTATTATTAGTCTACACATTTAAAGAAGTACTGTTATTAGTCTACACATTCAAAGAAGTACTATTATTAGTCTACACATTCAAAGAAGTACTGTTATTAGTCTACACATTCAAAGAAGTACTATTATTAGTCTACACATTCAAAGAAGTACTATTATTAGTCTACACATTCAAAGAAGTACTATTATTAGTCTACACATTCAAAGAAGTACTATTATTAGTCTACACATTCAAAGAAGTACTATTATTAGTCTACACATTCAAAGAAGTACTATTATTAGTCTACACATTCAAAGAAGTACTATTATTAGTCTACACATTCAAAGAAGTACTGTTATTAGTCTACACATTCAAAGAAGTACTATTATTAGTCTACACATTCAAAGAAGTACTATTATTAGTCTACACATTCAAAGAAGTACTATTATTAGTCTACACATTCAAAGAAGTACTATTATTAGTCTACACATTCAAAGAAGTACTGTTATTAGTCTACACATTCAAAGAAGTACTGTTATTAGTCTACACATTCAAAGAAGTACTGTTATTAGTCTACACATTCAAAGAAGTACTATTATTAGTCTACACATTCAAAGAAGTACTATTATTAGTCTACACATTCAAAGAAGTACTATTATTAGTCTACACATTCAAAGAAGTACTGTTATTAGTCTACACATTCAAAGAAGTACTATTATTAGTCTACACATTCAAAGAAGTACTATTATTAGTCTACACATTCAAAGAAGTACTATTATTAGTCTACACATTCAAAGAAGTACTGTTATTAGTCTACACATTCAAAGAAGTACTATTATTAGTCTACACATTCAAAGTAGTACTATTATTAGTCTACACATTCAAAGAAGTACTATTAGTCTACACATTCAAAGAAGTACTGTTATTAGTCTACACATTCAAAGAAGTACTATTATTAGTCTACACATTCAAAGTACTATTAGTCTACACATTCAAAGAAGTACTATTATTAGTCTACACATTCAAAGTACTATTATTAGTCTACACATTCAAAGAAGTACTATTATTAGTCTACACATTCAAAGAAGTACTATTATTAGTCTACACATTCAAAGAAGTACTATTATTAGTCTACACATTCAAAGAAGTACTATTATTAGTCTACACATTCAAAGAAGTACTATTATTAGTCTACACATTCAAAAAAGTACTATTATTAGTCTACACATTCAAAGAAGTACTATTATTAGTCTACACATTCAAAGAAGTACTATTATTAGTCTACACATTCAAAGAAGTACTGTTATTAGTCTACACATTCAAAGAAGTACTGTTATTAGTCTACACATTCAAAGAAGTACTATTATTAGTCTACACATTCAAAGAAGTACTATTAGTCTACACATTCAAAGAAGTACTACTACATTCAAAGAAGTACTAGTTATTAGTCTACACATTCAAAGAAGTACTATTACTACATTCAAAGAAGTACTATTATTAGTCTACACATTCAAAGAAGTACTATTATTAGTCTACACATTCAAAGAAGTACTATTATTAGTCTACACATTCAAAGAAGTACTATTATTAGTCTACACATTCAAAGAAGTACTATTATTAGTCTACACATTCAAAGAAGTACTATTATTAGTCTACACATTCAAAGAAGTACTATTATTAGTCTACACATTCAAAGAAGTACTATTATTAGTCTACACATTCAAAGAAGTACTGTTATTAGTCTACACATTCAAAGAAGTACTGTTATTAGTCTACACATTCAAAGAAGTACTGTTATTAGTCTACACATTCAAAGAAGTACTGTTATTAGTCTACACATTCAAAGAAGTACTATTATTAGTCTACACATTCAAAGAAGTACTGTTATTAGTCTACACATTCAAAGAAGTACTGTTATTAGTCTACACATTCAAAGAAGTACTGTTATTAGTCTACACATTCAAAGAAGTACTGTTATTAGTCTACACATTCAAAGAAGTACTATTATTAGTCTACACATTCAAAGAAGTACTGTTATTAGTCTACACATTCAAAGAAGTACTATTATTAGTCTACACATTCAAAGAAGTACTATTATTAGTCTACACATTCAAAGAAGTACTATTATTAGTCTACACATTCAAAGAAGTACTACACATTATTAGTCTACACATTCAAAGAAGTACTATTATTAGTCTACACATTCAAAGAAGTACTATTATTAGTCTACACATTCAAAGAAGTACTATTATTAGTCTACACATTCAAAGAAGTACTTCAAAGAAGTTATTTAGTCTACACATTCAAAGAAGTACTATTATTAGTCTACACATTCAAAGAAGTACTATTATTAGTCTACACATTCAAAGTCTACATTATTCAAATTCAAAGTACTGTATTATTAGTCTACACATTCAAAGAAGTACTATTATTAGTCTACACATTCAAAGAAGTACTGTTATTAGTCTACACATTCAAAGAAGTACTATTATTAGTCACATTCAAAGAAGTACTATTATTAGTCTACACTACACATTCAAAGTACTATTATTAGTCTACACATTCAAAGAAGTACTATTATTAGTCTACACATTCATTATTATTAGTCTACACATTCAAAGAAGTACTGTTATTAGTCTACACATTCAAAGAAGTACTATTAGTCTACACATTCAAAGAAGTACTATTATTAGTCTACACATTCAAAGAAGTACTATTATTAGTCTACACATTCAAAGAAGTACTATTATTATTAGTCTACACATTCAAAGAAGTACTATTATTAGTCTACACATTCAAAGAAGTACTATTATTAGTCTACACATTCAAAGTATTACACATTCAAAAGTACTATTATTAGTCTACACATTCAAAGTTTATTAGTCTACATTATTCAAAGAAGTACTATTATTAGTCTACACATTCAAAGAAGTACTACTATTTTAGTCTACACATTCAAAGAAGTACTATTATTATTAGTCTACACATTCAAAGAAGTACTATTATTAGTCTACACATTCAAAGAAGTACTATTATTAGTCTACACATTCAAAGAAGTACTATTATTAGTCTACACATTCAAAGAAGTACTATTATTAGTCTACACATTCAAAGAAGTACTATTATTAGTCTACACATTCAAAGAAGTACTGTTATTAGTCTACACATTCAAAGAAGTACTGTTATTAGTCTACACATTCAAAGAAGTACTGTTATTAGTCTACACATTCAAAGAAGTACTATTATTAGTCTACACATTCAAAGAAGTACTGTTATTAGTCTACACATTCAAAGAAGTACTGTTATTAGTCTACACATTCAAAGAAGTACTATTATTAGTCTACACATTCAAAGAAGTACTATTATTAGTCTACACATTCAAAGAAGTACTATTATTAGTCTACACATTCAAAGAAGTACTATTATTAGTCTACACATTCAAAGAAGTACTTAGTTATTAGTCTACACATTCAAAGAAGTACTGTTATTAGTCTACACATTCAAAGAAGTACTGTTATTAGTCTACATTAAAGAAGTACTATTAGTCTACACATTCAAAGAAGTACTATTATTAGTCTACACATTCAAAGAAGTACTATTATTAGTCTACACATTCAAAGAAGTACTATTATTAGTCTACACATTCAAAGTACTATTATTAGTCTACACATTCAAAGAAGTACTGTTATTAGTCTACACATTCAAAGAAGTACTATTATTAGTCTACACATTCAAAGAAGTACTATTATTAGTCTACACATTCAAAGAAGTACTATTATTAGTCTACACATTCAAAGAAGTACTATTATTAGTCTACACATTCAAAGAAGTACTGTTATTAGTCTACACATTCAAAGTACTACTCAAAGAAGTATTATTAGTCTACACATTCAAAGAAGTACTATTATTAGTCTACACATTCAAAGAAGTACTGTTATTAGTCTACACATTCAAAGAAGTACTGTTATTAGTCTACACATTCAAAGAAGTACTATTATTAGTCTACACATTCAAAGAAGTACTATTATTAGTCTACACATTCAAAGAAGTACTGTTATTAGTCTACACATTCAAAGAAGTACTGTTATTAGTCTACACATTCAAAGAAGTACATTAGTCTACACATTCAAAGAAGTACTATTAGTCTACACATTCAAAGAACTATTATTAGTCTACACATTCAAAGAAGTACTATTAGTCTACACATTCAAAGAAGTACTATTATTAGTCTACACATTCAAAGAAGTACTGTTATTAGTCTACACATTCAAAGAAGTACTGTTATTAGTCTACACATTCAAAGAAGTACTGTTATTAGTCTACACATTCAAAGAAGTACTATTATTAGTCTACACATTCAAAGAAGTACTGTTATTAGTCTACACATTCAAAGAAGTACTATTATTAGTCTACACATTCAAAGAAGTACTATTATTAGTCTACACATTCAAAGAAGTACTATTATTAGTCTACACATTCAAAGAAGTACTATTATTAGTCTACACATTCAAAGAAGTACTATTATTAGTCTACACATTCAAAGAAGTACTATTATTAGTCTACACATTCAAAGAAGTACTATTATTAGTCTACATTCAAAGAAGTACTATTATTAGTCTACACATTCAAAGAAGTACTATTATTAGTCTACACATTCAAAGAAGTACTATTATTAGTCTACACATTCAAAGAAGTACTATTATTAGTCTACACATTCAAAGAAGTACTGTTATTAGTCTACACATTCAAAGAAGTACTGTTATTAGTCTACACATTCAAAGAAGTACTATTATTAGTCTACACATTCAAAGAAGTACTATTATTAGTCTACACATTCAAAGAAGTACTATTATTAGTCTACACATTCAAAGAAGTACTTAGTCTACACATTATTAGTCTACACATTCAAAGACTATTATTAGTCTACACATTCAAAGAAGTACTATTATTAGTCTACACATTCAAAGAAGTACTAATTAGTCTACACATTCAAAGAAGTACTATTATTAGTCTACACATTCAAAGAAGTACTATATTATTAGTCTACACATTCAAAGAAGTACTATTATTAGTCTACACATTCAAAGAAGTACTATTATTAGTCTACACATTCAAAGAAGTACTATTAGTCTACACATTCAAAGTACTATTAGTCTACACATTCAAAGAAGTACTACTACACATTCAAAGAAGTACTATTATTAGTCTACACATTCAAAGAAGTACTATTATTAGTCTACACATTCAAAGAAGTACTATTATTAGTCTACACATTCAAAGAAGTACTATTATTAGTCTACACATTCAAAGAAGTACTATTATTAGTCTACACATTCAAAGAAGTACTACACATTCAAAGAAGTTAGTTATTAGTCTACACATTCAAAGAAGTACTATTATTAGTCTACACATTCAAAGAAGTACTATTATTGGTCTACACATCTACACATTCAAAGAAGTACTGTATTAGTCTACACATTCAAAGAAGTACTATTATTAGTCTACACATTCAAAGAAGTACTATTATTAGTCTACACATTCAAAGAAGTACTATTAGTCTACACATTCAAAGAAGTACTATTATTAGTCTACACATTCAAAGAAGTACTATTATTAGTCTACACATTCAAAGAAGTACTATTATTAGTCTACACATTCAAAGAAGTACTGTTATTAGTCTACACATTCAAAGAAGTACTATTATTAGTCTACACATTCAAAGAAGTACTATTATTAGTCTACACATTCAAAGAAGTACTGTTATTAGTCTACACATTCAAAGAAGTACTGTTATTAGTCTACACATTCAAAGAAGTACTATTATTAGTCTACACATTCAAAGAAGTACTATTATTAGTCTACACATTCAAAGAAGTACTATTATTAGTCTACACATTCAAAGAAGTACTATTATTAGTCTACACATTCAAAGAAGTACTATTATTAGTCTACACATTCAAAGAAGTACTATTATTAGTCTACACATTCAAAGAAGTACTATTATTAGTCTACACATTCAAAGAAGTACTATTATTAGTCTACACATTCAAAGAAGTACTATTATTAGTCTACACATTCAAAGAAGTACTATTATTAGTCTACACATTCAAAGAAGTACTATTATTAGTCTACACATTCAAACATTCAAGTACTATTATTAGTCTACACATTCAAAGAAGTACTATTATTAGTCTACACATTCAAAGAAGTACTCAGTCTACACATTCAAAGTACTATTATTAGTCTACACATTCAAAGAAGTACTATTATTAGTCTACACATTCAAAGAAGTACTACTCTACACATTCAAAGAAGTACTGTTATTAGTCTACACATTCAAAGAACATTCAAAGTACTACTATTAGTCTACACATTCAAAGTCTACACATTCAAAGAAGTACTATTATTAGTCTACACATTCAAAGAAGTACTATTAGTCTACACATTCAAAGAAGTACTGTTATTAGTCTACACATTCAAAGAAGTACTGTTATTAGTCTACACATTCAAAGAAGTACTGTTATTAGTCTACACATTCAAAGAAGTACTATTATTAGTCTACACATTCAAAGAAGTACTATTATTAGTCTACACATTCAAAGAAGTACTATTATTAGTCTACACATTCAAAGAAGTACTGTTATTAGTCTACACATTCAAAGAAGTACTATTATTAGTCTACACATTCAAAGAAGTACTATTATTAGTCTACACATTCAAAGAAGTACTATTATTAGTCTACACATTCAAAGAAGTACTATTA
Organism: Tachypleus tridentatus; assembly: GCF_004210375.1. Classification (NCBI taxonomy): domain Eukaryota; kingdom Metazoa; phylum Arthropoda; class Merostomata; order Xiphosura; family Limulidae; genus Tachypleus; species Tachypleus tridentatus. The sequence continues at coordinate 151,023,305 of NC_134832.1, read as the reverse complement.
TTAGTCTACACATTCAAAGAAGTACTATTATTAGTCTACACATTCAAAGAAGTACTACACATTCAAAGAAGTACTATTAGTCTACACATTCAAAGAAGTACTGTTATTAGTCTACACATTCAAAGAAGTACTGTTATTAGTCTACACATTCAAAGAAGTACTATTATTAGTCTACACATTCAAAGAAGTACTATTATTAGTCTACACATTCAAAGAAGTACTATTATTAGTCTACACATTCAAAGAAGTACTATTATTAGTCTACACATTCAAAGAACTGTACTATTATTAGTCTACACATTCAAAGAAGTACTATTATTAGTCTACACATTCAAAGAAGTACTATTATTAGTCTACACATTCAAAGAAGTACTGTTATTAGTCTACACAAAGAAGTTCAAAAGTACTATTATTAGTCTACACATTCAAAGAAGTACTATTATTAGTCTACACATTCAAAGAAGTACTATTATTAGTCTACACATTCAAAGAAGTACTGTTATTAGTCTACACATTCAAAGAAGTACTATTATTAGTCTACACATTCAAAGAAGTACTGTTATTAGTCTACACATTCAAAGAAGTACTGTTATTAGTCTACACATTCAAAGAAGTACTGTTATTAGTCTACACATTCAAAGAAGTACTATTATTAGTCTACACATTCAAAGAAGTACTATTATTAGTCTACACATTCAAAGAAGTACTATTATTAGTCTACACATTCAAAGAAGTACTATTATTAGTCTACACATTCAAAGAAGTACTTAGTTATTAGTCTACACATTTCAAAGTACTAGTACTTCAAAGACTATTAGTTATTAGTCTACACATTCAAAGAAGTACTGTTATTAGTCTACACATTCAAAGAAGTACTATTATTAGTCTACACATTCAAAGAAGTACTATTATTAGTCTACACATTCAAAGAAGTACTATTATTAGTCTACACATTCAAAGAAGTACTATTATTAGTCTACACATTCAAAGAAGTACTATTATTAGTCTACACATTCAAAGAAGTACTGTTATTAGTCTACACATTCAAAGAAGTACTATTATTAGTCTACACATTCAAAGAAGTACTATTATTAGTCTACACATTCAAAGAAGTACTGTTATTAGTCTACACATTCAAAGAAGTACTGTTATTAGTCTACACATTCAAAGAAGTACTGTTATTAGTCTACACATTCAAAGAAGTAGTACTATTAGTCTACATTAGTTCAAAGAAGTACTATTATTAGTCTACACATTCAAAGAAGTACTGTTATTAGTCTACACATTCAAAGAAGTACTATTATTAGTCTACACATTCAAAGAAGTACTATTATTAGTCTACACATTCAAAGAAGTACTATTATTAGTCTACACATTCAAAGAAGTACTATTATTAGTCTACACATTCAAAGAAGTACTAATTAGTCTACACATTCAAAGAAGTACTATTATTAGTCTACACATTCAAAGAAGTACTATTATTAGTCTACACATTCAAAGAAGTACTATTATTAGTCTACACATTCAAAGAAGTACTATTATTAGTCTACACATTCAAAGAAATACTGTTATTAGTCTACACATTAAAAAGTACTATTATTAGTCTACACATTCAAAGAAGTACTATTATTAGTCTACACATTCAAAGAAGTACTGTTATTAGTCTACACATTCAAAGAAGTACTATTATTAGTCTACACATTCAAAGAAGTACTATTATTAGTCTACACATTCAAAGAAGTACTGTTATTAGTCTACACATTCAAAGAAGTACTGTTATTAGTCTACACATTCAAAGAAGTACTATTATTAGTCTACACATTCAAAGAAGTACTATTATTAGTCTACACATTCAAAGAAGTACTATTAGTCTACACATTCAAAGAAGTACTGTTATTAGTACTATTATTAGTCTACACATTCAAAGAAGTACTGTTATTAGTCTACACATTCAAAGAAGTACTATTATTAGTCTACACATTCAAAGAAGTACTGCTATTAGTCTACACATTCAAAGAAGTACTATTATTAGTCTACACATTCAAAGAAGTACTGTTATTAGTCTACACATTCAAAGAAGTACTATTATTAGTCTACACATTCAAAGAAGTACTGTTATTAGTCTACACATTCAAAGAAGTACTATTATTAGTCTACACATTCAAAGAAGTACTATTAGTCTACACATTCAAAGAAGTACTGTTATTAGTCTACACATTCAAAGAAGTACTATTATTAGTCTACACATTCAAAGAAGTACTGTTATTAGTCTACACATTCAAAGAAGTACTATTATTAGTCTACACATTCAAAGAAGTACTATTATTAGTCTACACATTCAAAGAAGTACTATTATTAGTCTACAAAAGAAGTACTATTATTAGTCTACACATTCAAAGAAGTACTATTATTAGTCTACACATTCAAAGAAGTACTATTATTAGTCTACACATTCAAAGAAGTACTATTATTAGTCTACACATTCAAAGAAGTACTATTATTAGTCTACACATTCAAAGAAGTACTATTATTAGTCTACACATTCAAAGAAGTACTATTATTAGTCTACACATTCAAAGAAGTACTATTATTAGTCTACACATTCAAAGAAGTACTATTATTAGTCTACACATTCAAAGTCTACACATTCAAAGAAGTACTATTATTAGTCTACACATTCAAAGAAGTACTGTTATTAGTCTACACATTCAAAGAAGTACTATTAGTCTACACATTCAAAGAAGTACTGTTATTAGTCTACACATTCAAAGAAGTACTGTTATTAGTCTACACATTCAAAGAAGTACTGTTATTAGTCTACACATTCAAAGAAGTACTATTAGTCTACACATTCAAAGAAGTACTATTAGTCTACACATTCAAAGAAGTACTAGTTATTAGTCTACACATTCAAAGAAGTACTATTATTAGTCTACTTCAAAGAAGTACTATTATTAGTCTACACATTCAAAGAAGTACTATTATTAGTCTACACATTCAAAGAAGTACTATTATTAGTCTACACATTCAAAGAAGTACTATTATTAGTTATTAGTCTACACATTCAAAGAAGTACTGTTATTAGTACTATTAGTCACACATTCAAAGAAGTACTGTTATTAGTCTACACATTCAAAGAAGTACTATTATTAGTCTACACATTCAAAGAAGTACTGTTATTAGTCTACACATTCAAAGTACTACTATTATTAGTCTACACATTCAAAGAAGTACTGTTATTAGTCTACACATTCAAAGAAGTACTGTTATTAGTCTACACATTCAAAGAAGTACTATTATTAGTCTACACATTCAAAGAAGTACTATTATTAGTCTACACATTCAAAGAAGTACTATTATTAGTCTACACATTCAAAGAAGTACTATTATTAGTCTACACATTCAAAGAAGTACTATTATTAGTCTACACATTCAAAGAAGTACTATTATTAGTCTACACATTCAAAGAAGTACTATTATTAGTCTACACATTCAAAGAAGTACTATTATTAGTCTACACATTCAAAGAAGTACTATTATTAGTCTACACATTCAAAGAAGTACTATTATTAGTCTACACATTCAAAGAAGTACTTTTATTAGTCTACACATTCAAAGAAGTACTATTATTAGTCTACACATTCAAAGAAGTACTATTATTAGTCTACACATTCAAAGAAGTACTATTAGTCTACACATTCAAAGTACTGTACATTCAAAGAAGTACTATTATTAGTCTACACATTCAAAGAAGTACTGTTATTAGTCTACACATTCAAAGAAGTACTATTATTAGTCTACACATTCAAAGAAGTACTATTATTAGTCTACACATTCAAAGAAGTACTATTATTAGTCTACACATTCAAAGAAGTACTGTTATTAGTCTACACATTCAAAGAAGTACTGTTATTAGTCTACACATTCAAAGAAGTACTATTATTAGTCTACACATTCAAAGAAGTACTATTATTAGTCTACACATTCAAAGAAGTACTATTATTAGTCTACACATTCAAAGAAGTACTATTATTAGTCTACACATTCAAAGAAGTACTATTATTAGTCTACACATTCAAAGAAGTACTATTATTAGTCTACACATTCAAAGAAGTACTATTATTAGTCTACACATTCAAAGAAGTACTGTACTATTAGTCTACACATTCAAAGAAGTACTATTATTAGTCTACACATTCAAAGAAGTACTTATTAGTTATTAGTACACATTCAAAGAAGTACTATTATTAGTCTACACATTCAAAGAAGTACTATTATTAGTCTACACATTCAAAGAAGTACTATTATTAGTCTACACATTCAAAGAAGTACTATTATTAGTCTACACATTCAAAGACTATTATTAGTCTACACATTCAAAGAAGTACTAGTCTACACATTCAAAGAAGTACTATTATTAGTCTACACATTCAAAGAAGTACTATTATTAGTCTACACATTCAAAGAAGTACTACACATTCAAAGAAGTACTGTTATTAGTCTACACATTCAAAGAAGTACTATTATTAGTCTACACATTCAAAGAAGTACTATTATTAGTCTACACATTCAAAGAAGTACTATTATTAGTCTACTATTATTAGTCTACACATTCAAAGTACTATTAGTCTACACATTCAAAGAAGTACTGTTATTATTAGTCTACACATTCAAAGTAAGTACTTCAAAGTTATTAGTCTACACATTCAAAGAAGTACTGTTATTAGTCTACACATTCAAAGAAGTACTGTTATTAGTCTACACATTCAAAGAAGTACTATTAGTCTACATTCAAAGTCTACACATTCAAAGAAGTACTATTATTAGTCTACACATTCAAAGAAGTACTATTATTAGTCTACACATTCAAAGAAGTACTGTTATTAGTCTACACATTCAAAGAAGTACTGTTATTAGTCTACACATTCAAAGAAGTACTGTTATTAGTCTACACATTCAAAGAAGTACTATTATTAGTCTACACATTCAAAGAAGTACTATTATTAGTCTACACATTCAAAGACTAGTACTTCAAAGAAGTTATTATTAGTCTACACATTCAAAGAAGTACTATTATTAGTCTACACATTCAAAGAAGTACTATTATTAGTCTACACATTCAAAGAAGTACTATTATTAGTCTACACATTCAAAGAAGTACTGTTATTAGTCTACACATACTACTACACATTCAAAGTACTATTATTAGTCTACACATTCAAAGAAGTACTATTATTAGTCTACACATTCAAAGAAGTACTATTATTAGTCTACACATTCAAAGAAGTACTATTATTAGTCTACACATTCAAAGAAGTACTATTATTAGTCTACACATTCAACATTCAAAGAAGTACTATTATTAGTCTACACATTCAAAGAAGTACTTCAAAGAAGTTATTAGTCTACACATTCAAAGAAGTACTATTATTAGTCTACACATTCAAAGAAGTACTATTATTAGTCTACACATTCAAAGAAGTACTATTATTAGTCTACACATTCAAAAGTAAGTACTCAGTCTACACATTCAAAGAAGTACTGTTATTAGTCTACACATTCAAAGAAGTACTGTTATTAGTCTACACATTCAAAGAAGTACTGTTATTAGTCTACACATTCAAAGAAGTACTGTTATTAGTCTACACATTCAAAGAAGTACTATTATTAGTCTACACATTCAAAGAAGTACTGTTATTAGTCTACACATTCAAAGAAGTACTATTATTAGTCTACACATTCAAAGAAGTACTACACATTAGTCTACACATTCAAAGAAGTACTATTATTAGTCTACACATTCAAAGAAGTACTATTATTAGTCTACACATTCAAAGAAGTACTATTAGTCTACACATTCAAAGAAGTACTATTATTAGTCTACACATTCAAAGAAGTACTATTATTAGTCTACACATTCAAAGAAGTACTATTATTAGTCTACACATTCAAAGAAGTACTATTATTAGTCTACACATTCAAAGAAGTACTATTATTAGTCTACACATTCAAAGAAGTACTATTATTAGTCTACACATTACAAAGAAGTACTACATTATTAGTCTACACATTCAAAGAAGTACTGTTATTAGTCTACACATTCAAAGAAGTACTATTATTAGTCTACACATTCAAAGAAGTACTATTATTAGTCTACACATTCAAAGAAGTACTAGTCTACACATTCAAAGAAGTACTATTAGTCTACACATTAGTCTACACATTCAAAGAAGTACTATTATTAGTCTACACATTCAAAGAAGTACTGTTATTAGTCTACACATTCAAAGAAGTACTGTTATTAGTCTACACATTCAAAGAAGTACTATTATTAGTCTACACATTCAAAGAAGTACTATTACACACATTCAAAGAAGTACTATTATTAGTCTACACATTCAAAGAAGTACTATTATTAGTCTACACATTCAAAGAAGTACTATTATTAGTACTAGTCTACACATTCAAAGAAGTACTATTATTAGTCTACACATTCAAAGAAGTACTATTATTAGTCTACACATTCAAAGAAGTACTCAAAGAAGTTAACACATTCAAAGAAGTACTATTATTAGTCTACACATTCAAAGAAGTACTTCAAAGTTATTAGTCTACACATTCAAAGAAGTACTGTTATTAGTCTACACATTCAAAGAAGTACTATTATTAGTCTACACATTCAAAGAAGTACTACTACACACATTCAAAGAAGTACTGTTATTAGTCTACACATTCAAAGTACTATTATTAGTCTAAACATTCAAAGAAGTACTATTATTAGTCTACACATTCAAAGAAGTACTATTATTAGTCTACACATTCAAAGAAGTACTGTTATTAGTCTACACATTCAAAGAAGTACTGTTATTAGTCTACACATTCAAAGAAGTACTATTATTAGTCTACACATTCAAAGAAGTACTATTATTAGTCTACACATTCAAAGAAGTACTATTATTAGTCTACACATTCAAAGAAGTACTATTATTAGTCTACACATTCAAAGAAGTACTATTATTAGTCTACACATTCAAAGAAGTACTGTTATTAGTCTACACATTCAAAGAAGTACTGTTATTAGTCTACACATTCAAAGAAGTACTACATTAGTCTACACATTCAAAGAAGTACTGTTATTAGTCTACACATTCAAAGAAGTACTATTATATTTCAAAGAAGTACTATTATTAGTCTACACATTCAAAGAAGTACTGTTATTAGTCTACACATTCAAAGAAGTACTTCAAAGAAGTTATTAGTCTACACATTCAAAGAAGTACTATTATTAGTCTACACATTCAAAGAAGTACTGTTATTAGTCTACACATTCAAAGTCTACACATTCAAAGAAGTACTGTTATTAGTCTACACATTCAAAGAAGTACTGTTATTAGTCTACACATTCAAAGAAGTACTATTATTAGTCTACACATTCAAAGAAGTACTGTTATTAGTCTACACATTCAAAGAAGTACTATTATTAGTCTACACATTCAAAGAAGTACTATTATTAGTCTACACATTCAAAGAAGTACTATTATTAGTCTACACATTCAAAGAAGTACTATTATTAGTCTACACATTCAAAGAAGTACTGTTATTAGTCTACACATTCAAAGAAGTACTATTATTAGAAGTACTGTTATTAGTCTACACATTCAAAGAAGTACACACACATTCAAAGAAGTACTATTATTAGTCTACACATTCAAAGAAGTACTATTATTATTAGTCTACACATTCAAAGAAGTACTATTATTAGTCTACACATTCAAAGAAGTACTATTATTAGTCTACACATTCAAAGAAGTACTATTATTAGTCTACACATTCAAAGAAGTACTATTATTAGTCTACACATTCAAAGAAGTACTATTATTAGTCTACACATTCAAAGAAGTACTATTATTAGTCTACACATTCAAAGAAGTACTATTATTAGTCTACACATTCAAAGAAGTACTATTATTAGTCTACACATTCAAAGAAGTACTATTATTAGTCTACACATTCAAAGAAGTACTATTATTAGTCTACACATTCAAAGAAGTACTAGTCTACACATTCAAAGAAGTACTGTTATTAGTCTACACATTCAAAGAAGTACTGTTATTAGTCTACACATTCAAAGAAGTACTATTATTAGTCTACACATATTATTAGTCTACACATTCAAAGAAGTACTGTTATTAGTCTACACATTCAAAGAAGTACTATTATTAGTCTACACATTCAAAGAAGTACTGCTATTAGTCTACACATTCAAAGAAGTTTTATTATTAGTCTACACATTCAAAGAAGTACTGTTATTAGTCTACACATTCAAAGAAGTACTATTATTAGTCTACACATTCAAAGAAGTACTATTATTAGTCTACACATTCAAAGAAGTACTGTTATTAGTCTACACATTCAAAGAAGTACTGTTATTAGTCTACACATTCAAAGAAGTACTCATTAGTCTACACATTCAAAGAAGTACTATTATTAGTCTACACATTCAAAGAAGTACTACTACATTCAAAGAAGTACTAGTCTACACATTCAAAGAAGTACTATTATTAGTCTACACATTCAAAGAAGTACTGTTATTAGTCTACACATTAATTAGTCTACACATTCAAAGTACTATTAGTCTACACATTCAAAGAAGTACTGTTATTAGTCTACACATTCAAAGAAGTACTGTTATTAGTCTACACATTCAAAGAAGTACTATTATTAGTCTACACATTCAAAGAAGTACTTTATTAGTCTACACATTCAAAGAAGTACTATTATTAGTCTACACATTCAAAGAAGTACTATTATTAGTCTACACATTCAAAGAAGTACTATTATTAGTCTACACATTCAAAGTACTATTAGTCTACACATTCAAAGAAGTACTATTATTAGTCTACACATTCAAAGAAGTACTATTATTAGTCTACACATTCAAAGAAGTACTATTATTAGTCTACACATTCAAAGAAGTACTATTATTAGTCTACACATTCAAAGAAGTACTATTATTAGTCTACACATTCAAAGAAGTACTATTATTAGTCTACACATTCAAAGAAGTACTATTATTAGTCTACTTCAAAGAAGTACTATTAGTCTACACATTCAAAGAAGTACTGTTATTAGTCTACACATTCAAAGAAGTACTGTTATTAGTCTACACATTCAAAGAAGTACTGTTATTAGTCTACACATTCAAAGAAGTACTATTATTAGTCTACACATTCAAAGAAGTACTGTTATTAGTCTACACATTCAAAGAAGTACTATTATTAGTCTACACATTCAAAGAAGTACTGTTATTAGTCTACACATTCAAAGAAGTACTATTATTAGTCTACACATTCAAAGAAGTACTACACATTCAAAGAAGTACTATTATTAGTCTACACATTCAAAGAAGTACTATTATTAGTCTACACATTCAAAGAAGTACTATTATTAGTCTACACATTCAAAGAACTGTATAGTAGTTAGTCTACACATTCAAAGAAGTACTATTATTAGTCTACACATTCAAAGAAGTACTATTATTAGTCTACACATTCAAAGAAGTACTATTATTAGTCTACACATTCAAAGAAGTACTGTTATTAGTCTACACATTCAAAGAAGTACTATTATTAGTCTACACATTCAAAGAAGTACTATTATTAGTCTACACATTCAAAGAAGTACTATTTTTATTAGTCTACACATTCAAAGAAGTACTATTATTAGTCTACACATTCAAAGAAGTACTATTATTAGTCTACACATTCAAAGAAGTACTGTTATTATTAGTCTACACATTCAAAGAAGTACTATTATTAGTCTACACATTCAAAGTACTACACATTCAAAGAAGTACTATTATTAGTCTACACATTCAAAGAAGTACTATTATTAGTCTACACATTCAAAGAAGTACTATTATTAGTCTACACATTCAAAGAAGTCTATTATTAGTCTACACATTCAAAGAAGTACTATTATTAGTCTACACATTCAAAGTACTACTACATTCAAAGAAGTACTGTTATTAGTCTACACATTCAAAGAAGTACTATTATTAGTCTACACATTCAAAGAAGTACTACACATTCAAAGAAGTACTATTATTAGTCTACACATTCAAAGAAGTACTATTATTAGTCTACACATTCAAAGAAGTACTAATTAGTCTACACATTCAAAGAGTACTATTATTAGTCTACATTCAAAGAAGTTCTAAATTCAAAGAAGTACTATTATTAGTCTACACATTCAAAGAAGTACTGTTATTAGTCTACACATTCAAAGAAGTACTGTTATTAGTCTACACATTCAAAGAAGTACTACATTAGTCTACACATTCAAAGAAGTACTAGTATTAGTCTACACATTCAAAGAAGTACTGTTATTAGTCTACACATTCAAAGAAGTACTATTATTAGTCTACACATTCAAAGAAGTACTATTATTAGTCTACACATTCAAAGAAGTACTGTTATTAGTCTACACATTCAAAGAAGTACTATTATTAGTCTACACATTCAAAGAAGTACTATTATTAGTCTACACATTCAAAGAAGTACTATTATTAGTCTACACATTCAAAGAAGTACTATTATTAGTCTACACATTCAAAGAAGTACTATTATTAGTCTACACATTCAAAGAAGTACTATTATTAGTCTTATTCAGTACTACTACACATTCAAAGAAGTACTATTATTAGTCTACACATTCAAAGAAGTACTATTATTAAAGAAGTACTACACATTCAAAGAAGTACTATTATTAGTCTACACATTCAAAGAAGTACTGTTATTAGTCTACACATTCAAAGAAGTACTATTATTAGTCTACACATTCAAAGAAGTACTGTTATTAGTCTACACATTCAAAGAAGTACTGTTATTAGTCTACACATTCAAAGAAGTACTATTATTAGTCTATTCAAAGAAGTACTGTTATTAGTCTACACATTCAAAGAAGTACTGTTATTAGTCTACACATTCAAAGAAGTACTGTTATTAGTCTACACATTCAAAGAAGTACTGTTATTAGTCTACACATTCAAAGAAGTACTGTTATTAGTCTACACATTCAAAGAAGTACTATTATCTACACATTCAAAGTACTATTATTAGTCTACACATTCAAAGAAGTACTATTATTAGTCTACACATTCAAAGAAGTACTGTTATTAGTCTACACATTCAAAGAAGTACTATTATTAGTCTACACATTCAAAGAAGTACTATTATTAGTCTACACATTCAAAGAAGTACTGTTATTAGTCTACACATTCAAAGAAGTACTATTATTAGTCTACACATTCAAAGAAGTACTATTATTAGTCTACACATTCAAAGAAGTACTATTATTAGTCTACACATTCAAAGAAGTACTATTATTAGTCTACACATTCAAAGAAGTACTATTAGTCTACACATTCAAAGAAGTAAAGTACACATTCAAAGAAGTACTATTATTAGTCTACACATTCAAAGAAGTACTATTATTAGTCTACACATTCAAAGAAGTACTATTATTAGTCTACACATTCAAAGAAGTACTATTATTAGTCTACACATTCAAAGAAGTACTATTATTAGTCTACACATTCAAAGAAGTACTGTTATTAGTCTACACATTCAAAGTACTACACATTCAAAGTTATTAGTCTACACATTCAAAGAAGTACTATTATTAGTCTACACATTCAAAGAAGTACTATTATTAGTCTACACATTCAAAGAAGTACTATTATTAGTTATTCAAAGTCTATTATTAGTCACATTCAAAGAAGTACTATTATTAGTCTACACATTCAAAGAAGTACTATTATTAGTCTACACATTCAAAGAAGTACTATTATTAGTCTACACATTCAAAGAAGTACTATTATTAGTCTACACATTCAAAGAAGTACTATTATTAGTCTACACATTCAAAGAAGTACTATTATTAGTCTACACATTCAAAGAAGTACTTCAAAGTTATTAGTCTACACATTCAAAGAAGTACTATTATTAGTCTACACATTCAAAGAAGTACTATTATTAGTCTACACATTCAAAGAAGTACTATTATTAGTCTACACATTCAAAGAAGTACTACACATTTATTAGTCTACACATTCAAAGAAGTACTATTATTAGTCTACACATTCAAAGAAGTACTGTTATTAGTCTACACATTCAAAGAAGTACTATTATTAGTCTACACATTCAAAGAAGTACTATTATTAGTCTACACATTCAAAGAAGTACTGTTATTAGTCTACACATTCAAAGAAGTACTATTATTAGTCTACACATTCAAAGAAGTACTTATTAGTTATTAGTCTACACATTCAAAGAAGTACTGTTATTAGTCTACACATTCAAAGAAGTACTGTTATTAGTCTACACATTCAAAGAAGTACTGTTATTAGTCTACACATTCAAAGAAGTACTGTTATTAGTCTACACATTCAAAGAAGTACTATTATTAGTCTACACATTCAAAGAAGTACTATTATTAGTCTACACATTCAAAGAAGTACTATTATTAGTCTACACATTCAAAGAAGTACTATTATTAGTCTACACATTCAAAGAAGTACTATTATTAGTCTACACATTCAAAGAAGTACTATTATTAGTCTACACATTCAAAGAAGTACTGTTATTAGTCTACACATTCAAAGAAGTACTATTATTAGTCTACACATTCAAAGAAGTACTATTATTAGTCTACACATTCAAAGAAGTACTATTATTAGTCTACACATTCAAAAGTACTATTATTAGTCTATTAGTCTACACATTCAAAGAAGTACTATTATTAGTCTACACATTCAAAGAAGTACTATTATTAGTCTACACATTCAAAGAAGTACTATTATTAGTCTACACATTCAAAGAAGTACTATTATTAGTCTACACATTCAAAGAAGTACTACTATAAGTCTACACATTCAAAGAAGTACTACTATAAGTCTACACATTCAAAGAAGTACTACTATAAGTCTACACATTCAAAGAAGTTATTATTAGTCTACACATTCAAAGAAGTACTATTATTAGTCTACACATTCAAAGAAGTATTAGTCTACACAGTCTACACATTCAAAGAAGTACTGTTATTAGTCTACACATTCAAAGAAGTACTATTATTAGTCTACACATTCAAAGAAGTACTATTAGTCTACACATTCAAAGAAGTACTATTAGTCTACACATTCAAAGAAGTACTATTATTAGTCTACACATTCAAAGAAGTACTATTAGTCTACACATTCAAAGAAGTACTACACATTCATTATTAGTCTACACATTCAAAGAAGTACTATTATTAGTCTACACATTCAAAGAAGTACTGTTATTAGTCTACACATTCAAAAGTACTGTTATTAGTACTTCAAAGAAGTACTATTAGTCTACACATTCAAAGAAGTACTGTTATTAGTCTACACATTCAAAGAAGTACTATTATTAGTCTACACATTCAAAGAAGTACTATTATTAGTCTACACATTCAAAGAAGTACTATTATTAGTCTACACATTCAAAGAAGTACTATTATTAGTCTACACATTCAAAGAAGTACTATTATTAGTCTACACATTCAAAGAAGTACTGTTATTAGTCTACACATTCAAAGAAGTACTGTTATTAGTCTACACATTCAAAGAAGTACTGTTATTAGTCTACACATTCAAAGAAGTACTGTTATTAGTCTACACATTCAAAGAAGTACTTCAAAGAAGTACTTATTAGTCTACACATTCAAAGAAGTACTATTATTAGTCTACACATTCAAAGAAGTACTATTATTAGTCTACACATTCAAAGAAGTACTATTATTAGTCTACACATTCAAAGAAGTACTGTTATTAGTCTACACATTCAAAGAAGTACTATTATTAGTCTACACATTCAAAGAAGTACTATTATTAGTCTACACATTCAAAGAAGTACTGTTATTAGTCTACACATTCAAAGAAGTACTATTAGTCTACACATTCAAAGAAGTACTATTATTAGTCTACACATTCAAAGAAGTACTATTATTAGTCTAAAGAAGTACTAATTAGTCTACAAGTACTGTTATTAGTCTACACATTCAAAGAAGTACTATTATTAGTCTACACATTCAAAGAAGTACTATTATTAGTCTACACATTCAAAGAAGTACTGTTATTAGTCTACACATTCAAAGAAGTACTATTATTAGTCTACACATTCAAAGAAGTACTATTATTAGTCTACACATTCAAAAGTACTATTATTAGTCTACACATTCAGTCTACACATTCAAAGAAGTACTGTTATTAGTCTATTATATTAGTCTACACATTCAAAGAAGTACTATTAGTCTACACATTCAAAGAAGTACTATTATTAGTCTACACATTCAAAGAAGTACTATTATTAGTCTACACATTCAAAGAAGTACTATTATTAGTCTACACATTCAAAGAAGTACTATTATTAGTCTACACACATTCAAAGAAGTACTATTATTAGTCTACACATTCAAAGAAGTACTATTATTAGTCTACACATTCAAAGAAGTACTAATTAGTCTACACATTCAAAGAAGTACTATTATTAGTCTACACATTCAAAGAAGTACTATTATTAGTCTACACATTCAAAGAAGTACTATTATTAGTCTACACATTCAAAGAAGTACTATTATTAGTCTACACATTCAAAGAAGTACTTCAAAGAAGTTATTAGTCTACACATTCAAAGAAGTACTATTATTAGTCTACACATTCAAAGAAGTACTATTATTAGTCTACACATTCAAAGAAGTACTATTATTAGTCTACACATTCAAAGAAGTACTGTTATTAGTCTACACATTCAAAGAAGTACTATTATTAGTCTACACATTCAAAGAAGTACTATTATTAGTCTACACATTCAAAGAAGTACTATTATTAGTCTACACATTCAAAGAAGTACTGTTATTAGTCTACACATTCAAAGAAGTACTATTATTAGTCTACACATTCAAAGAAGTACTATTATTAGTCTACACATTCAAAGAAGTACTATTATTAGTCTACACATTCAAAGTACTATTAGTCTACACATTCAAAGAAGTACTATTATTAGTCTACACATTCAAAGAAGTACTATTATTAGTCTACACATTCAAAGAAGTACTATTATTAGTCTACACATTCAAAGAAGTACTGTTATTAGTCTACACATTCAAAGAAGTACTATTATTAGTCTACACATTCAAAGAAGTACTGTTATTAGTCTACACATTCAAAGAAGTACTATTATTAGTCTACACATTCAAAGAAGTAATTAGTCTACACATACTATTACATTACTATTATTAGTCTACACATTCAAAGAAGTACTGTTATTAGTCTACACATTCAAAGAAGTACTATTATTAGTCTACACATTCAAAGATCTACACATTCATTCAAAAGAAGTATTAGTCTACACATTCAAAGAAGTACTATTATTAGTCTAAAAGAAGTACTATTATTAGTCTACACATTCAAAGAAGTACTGTTATTAGTCTACACATTCAAAGAAGTACTATTATTAGTCTACACATTCAAAGAAGTACTATTATTAGTCTACACATTCAAAGAAGTACTATTATTAGTCTACACATTCAAAGAAGTACTGTTATTAGTCTACACATTCAAAGAAGTACTAAGTTATTAGTCTACACATTCAAAAGAAGTACTATTATTAGTCTACACATTCAAAGAAAGTACTATTATTAGTCTACACATTCAAAGAAGTACTATTATTAGTCTACACAGATTATCAGACAAAACAGTAAGCTAATACCTCAGTAATACTGTGCTGAAAAAGAAATAAGATAAAATAACATGACCAAATATTTTGAATGCTTAGTATCAAAGTAAATCATCTGATCAAAGCCACCATGGAGGAAGGTTTCGCAATGTAGTTGATTATAACTGACTAAAGATACCTTAGTTTCGCCAAAATTGACAAAACACCTTCCCGTAAGAAAAAATACTTGTTATACGTGGTATGTACTAGTTCGTTACTAACAGCAAGATTATCTGTCGCAGCCCTAGATGTCTCTAATTTAAAAGTGATGGACTAGAGGAAAGGAAGCTGGCTAGTACCACTCACCCCTCAACTTTTACGTCACTAATATACCACCGAGGGCTATCTGCGCTAGCCGTCCCTAATTTGGCAGTGTAAAATTAGAGGGAAAGCAGCTAGTCATTATTACCCACCGTCAACTCTTGGGC
The DNA here is from genome assembly GCF_004210375.1 of Tachypleus tridentatus. NCBI lineage: Eukaryota > Metazoa > Arthropoda > Merostomata > Xiphosura > Limulidae > Tachypleus > Tachypleus tridentatus. The sequence goes on along the minus strand of NC_134832.1, from coordinate 151,007,080 downwards.
TACGTTTTTTTTACCAACAAATAGTGGGATTGATTGAAACATTAAAACGACCCCACGGCTGAAAGGACGAGCATGTTTGGTGCGATGGAAATTCAAACCCGTCACCCTCAGATGACGAGTCGAACGCCTCAACCCACCTGGCCATACCGGGCCTTATATTGCGAGTTAAGCGCCTTCTAACAACCAGGCTATAACAGGTTCACACTTACTTGACAAATATCTTCAGCATCGAACTACATACGAAGAGGTTTCTCGTGTACTACGGTAATCCCTGTGTGGGGTATAAATGTTTCGTCCTCCGGTGAAACAGCGGTAGGTTTACGAATTTAACACCTTAGAATTTGGGGCTCGATTCTCCGCGACGTAAAAAGCATATGCCCTAGTATGACTTTACGATAAAATTAGATAAAAAAGTGGAGTTTTTAATATTTAATTAACGGAAGTCGACTATTTTATGAACGAGACAGAACAACTGAGTGCACTTCTGATGATATAATCTATTACAGTTTGGTTTTTTTTGGAAAGCTGAGACCGACTTTTCCTATCGTTAAGGCCAAAACGCCGAAAGCAACTTTCGTCATAACAATTAAATTAGATCTCTGTGTTAGCTTTTGAATAGCAAACGAAAGGAGGTATAAATGATCAGTGATGACGAGAAAACCCACTTGTAGAGAAAATATATATGTAAAACGGCTGGTATGGGTAGAAAACTCTACGTAGAGGAGCAAACAATGTTTCGCTCCTCTACATGGAGTTTTCTCTACCCACACCAGCCATTTTTACATATATAGAGGTATAAATAAGTATGCTTTATTATCGTGAAAGATGGCGGCGGAAATATAAGTTACGTTTTAGTCTCAAAACTTATCTCATAGGATTTCCTGACCATTTCAAGCCATTTGTTTTAGCTGTAAACGAGATGTTCTTTAAAACCTGACTTTGTGGAACAAGTTTGGAATAAATATTCCATATTCTCTTACAAACAAAATTTGAACAAGACAAATTTCAACATGGAAAAAAAGGATGATTTAACAGACTTATTGGACTCTTAAAGCTAATAAAGTTGAATTAATTTGTTCTACAATTTGAGCATCAAACCATTGTTCAGTCGTATTAATTAAAAGGCTGCATTTCTGTGCATTAAGACATTTTAATGAAAATGTGTTATGAAGGAAAGTCGTTCAATTTCGTTAATATCTTACAAAGATACTTGAAGCTGTTTACTTATAAAATATCGTTCTTCATGTTTCTAACATCCTTTGTTCAAAATATATATATATATCTTTTAGTAATTTTCTAAGCCTTCCGAAACAGTCCTCTGTTAAGGACAAATGTTCAGTCAGATAAAGTTTGTTTGACTATATTTTATGAGTTTAACTTTGTTTAACCACCTTCTGATTATTTCCTCGCCATACTTCGTCATATAAAACAGTTTTGAATCCAACTAATACAAGTATGAAGTTTTTTTATACAATTGTAAACAGACACTCTAAGAACCATTATATTTTCTTTATAATTAAGTGTACGAAACTCTTGAGCCATCAACTCCAAAATATCTTGTATTTCCCAGTTATTCTGTGTTATATTTCTAAGTTCCTTCTTCATTTATACTGTTTCATGTTATTGATTAGAATCAATACTTTTGAAGTTACTCTTTTAAACATGGTTAACATTTGATCTTCTGGGTACTTGACTTGTGTTAAGCATATTCTATTGTACTTAACTAATGAAAAGTTGTGTAATATTTTAGTTCATTTATATCCATTTTACTTCATAAAGCAACTAACACAGTATTTTAAAATCACAAAAATAATATCTCGACCCAGCTGACATTTTACGATCTGTCATGGCTTTACGATTCATTGTTATAATAATTTAGTTGTATAAGTTCATTGTTATAATGACTCAGTTCTTTCAATTCATTGTTGCAAAGCCTTTTTTTTAGTTCATCCTTATAATGATTTAACTGTTTCAATTCATTGTTATAATGATTTAGTTGTTTCAGTTCATTGTTATAATGACTCAGTTCTCATTATTATTTATTTGATTTCCGTTGTTATTTGGTTTCAAAGTAGTTTTTCCTTCGTTGAATATACCTGAAATTTCTGCTTGCTTATGTGAATTTCAGTAGTACGATTATTTTATGATATTAGATGTGTGTGTCGGTATGTTGTCACTACCAATGACGTGCTCTGATAATGAAGTGACATTTTACATATTTTGTAACATTCATACAAACATCACAACATTTTATGATTTATGTTTTACGTCATAAAAGGCGTTTAATTAAAAACTTAGGTATAAATATTAATCAGAAACGATTTGTAGTTCAAACATTTTTTAGACTTAAAAACAAGACCTCTTGTAGATAATGTTGTTATAGAACAAAACCTCTGTGTAAAATCACTCGATGCCAATTAATTTCCTTTCGCGTCATATTTAACTTTCGAGACAAAATATGAACTTGTATGGCTTGCCTATTCTTGATGACGAGAAACCCACTTGAAATAAAAATGTATCATTTGTGTGGCTTTGTTTTTGTTACTTCCTTCTAACTTAGAACTTAGCTCCAAACTCCTGACTAGCGAAGTGGTACTTTCTTTATAGTCTCAAAATAGAATATTTAGGTAAATAAATTAATATATCAATACAAGCACGTCACATTTAAGTTTACAACACTTATGATGTCAGCGTTTTACATCCATTGAACAAATGAACGAATGACGTACTATTAGTTAAACACCGGATAATAAACGACTATGGACAAAGCAAGTTAAATATCCATCAAACAAATACCTCTGTTCTTTAAGGTGAACAAAACAGTAACTAAGACACGTATCTGTGATCGATCTGTTAAACTTATCCTGAAAACAATGGCATTGTTTGCTAGATTTTACTGACTTTGTAAACAGGTTCTCTATTTATATCAGAGTTAAGTTTCTATTTAGCTAGTTACGAATAGCAGTAAGTTGTGAACATTTTGACGAAACTTAAATATGCAAGATATTGTGAAACACTTACATACCGAGAAACAGAATCAAGTGTTAAACATAGGGTTGTTGTCTGCGGATATAAATCATATTAATCTTTCATATAATAATGTTGTTGGTTGTTACCATAATAAGAAATCATATACTAGTTTTCCACACGTTGGTATTTAATGATAGTAACTTAAAAAATAACAATATATATTCTCAACTACGATGTTTAGTTTTACTCAGAAATAGGCGTTCGAATTGACAACAACAATAAATCCACTCTACGTTTCCTTAAATCTGTGTTTAATACTACCAACACCAATAAAACCTATTAGAAGTATATTTACATTTATGTTTAATATTATTAACACCAATAACCTTACTATTGGTTTATTAACATTTATATTTGATAATACCAACACAAATACCCACACTATAAATTTACTGACATCTTTGTTTAACATTATGAACACCAAAAATACCACTATGCGTTTATTGACAACTATTTTTAACATTATAAAAATCATTAACCCCACTATAAATTTATTGACATTAATATTCGCAACACTATAAGTTTATTGAAATCTACGTTTAATATTATCAACACCATTAACACTATTATAACTTTATTCACACCTATGTTTAACATTATGAACACCAATAACCTCACGATAACTTTAGTGTCATCTGTGTTTAATAGATAACATTTATGTGTGATTTAATTTCCCGCTAGTACAACAGTGAGTCTACGGATTTACAACGCTAAAATCAGGGGTTCGATTCCCCTTGGTGGGCTCAGCAGATAGCCCGATGTGGCTTTGTTATAAGAAGACACACACTTATGTGTAATTTATATGTCGTTTATATATCAATAACATTTATTGATAGCTACTTTGAATACTGTCAACACCAATAACTCCACTACACGTTTATTGACAATTATAGTTAATGCTATAACACCAGTAACCGTGCTATATGTTTATTTGCATTTCTCAGTGATGACGAAACCCACTTGTTGAAATTTATATGCAAAATCAGCTCGTTTGGCTGAAAAACACTTTACATAGTGAACCTGACGATGACCGAAGAAGGTCGAAACGTTGTTCGCTCTTCTATGTAAAGTGTTCTCAGCTCATTTCTATATATCACATTCTGTTTACGATTATCAACAAAAATAAATTGACTATAAGTTTAATGACACCTATGTTTAATATTCTCAACACAAATAATCCCACTAAAAGTTTATTGATATCTTTATTTGATATTTTCAACACCACATACAGCACTATAAGTTTATTGACATCTCTGTTTAATATTATGAACATCAATAACCTCATTATAGATTTAACGACATCTATTTTAATACTATAACACTAATACCCACACTATAACTTTATTCAAAACTATATTTAATATTATCAGCAGCAATAAGCATTTTATAAGTCTACTGATATCTCTGTTTCAATTATGACACCAATTATCCCATTATAAGTTTACTGACATCTGTGATTAATACTATCAAACTCCATAACCTCACTATAAGTTTCTTGACATTTCTGTTTAACATTATTAACATCAATAATCCCACTATCAGTTAGTGACATTTATGTTTAATACTATTAACACCAGTAAACCTACTATAAGTTTATTGACATCTAAGTTTAACACTATAACACCACTAATTCCACTATAAGTTTACTGTCATCTATGTTTAATACTATCAAACCCAATATCCGCAGTAAAAGTTTACTGACATCTGTTTTAATACTATCATCACCAATAATCCCTCTATAACTTTAATGACATCTCTGTTTAACATTATCAACACCAATAACCCACTATAAGTTTATTGGTATCTGTGATTAATACTTTAACACCAATAACCTCACTATAAGTTTACTGACCTGTATGTTTAATACTATTAAACCTTATAAGGCCAGTAAAAGTTTACCGACATCTGTGTTTAATATTATCATCACTAATAACCTCACTAGACGTTTAATGACACCTATCTCTAATGTTATCAACACCAATAACCCCAATATAACTTTACTTACATCTGCGTTTAACATTATGAACACCAATAATCCTACTATAACTTTATTCATATTTAGGTTTAATATTATCAACACCAACAACCCTAGTATCACTTTATTGACATCTATGTTTGATATTACAAATACTCGTAACACCACTATAAGGTTTCTGACATCTTTGTTTAACGTTAGCAACACCAATACCAACACTACTATAAGTTTATTGATATCGATGTTTAGTGGTATCAACACCAATAACCAAATGATAAGTTTACAGACATCTATAATCAGTGATGATGAAAAGCCCACTTGTAGAGTAAAATATATATGTAAAACGGCTGGTTTGGGTTGAGAAAATTCCTCTACATAAAAAAAATTGTCTCAATTCAAACCAGCCGTTTTTACATATATATTTAACTGGCATCTATGTTTAACATTTTCAACACCAATAAACCCACTATAAGTTCCCTGACGTCTATTTTTAGCATTATCAACACCAATACCCTCACTATAGGTTTACTGACATCTATGTTTAATAATATTAACACCAGTAACCCACTACACGTTTATAGAGATCTAGGTTTAACGTTGTCAAACCGATCATCCTGCTATAAGTTTATATCTATGATTAATATCTCAACTACCCGTAAGACCATTATACGGTTACTAACATCTCTATAAGTTTATGGACATGTATGTTTAATACTACAACACTAATAACCTCACAATCAGCACACAGATATTTCTGTTTTAAATTTTCAACCCTAATAATCCCATTATAACGTTAGTGACATTTATATTTAATATTATCAAAACTAATAACCCTACTGTCAACTTTGTGTACATCTATGATTAATATTACAAATACCCGTAACACCACTATAAGGTTACTGACATCTCTGTTTGATGTTATAAACACCAATAACCCAACTATAAGTTTACTTACATATATATTTTTAACATTATCATCACCAGTAATCTCACTACAAGTTTAATGACATCTATGTTTATATCATTGTTAACAACAATAACACAGCTATAAGTTTAATGGAATGTGTGATTAATACTATAACACCAATAACTTCACTATATGTTTATTGAAATATGTGTGAAATATTATCCACACCAATAACCCCACTATAAGTTTATTAACGTCCATGTTTAACAGATAACATTTATATATCAACTATATGTTATTTACATATCAGTAACATTTATTGACATATATGTTGAATACTATCAACACCACTATAAGTATACTGACTTCCTTGTTTAATACTATCAGGTTCCAATAACACTACTATATGTCTACTGACATCTACATACTATCAATACTATCAACACCACTATAAGTATATTGACTTCCTTGTTTAATACTATCAGTTCCAATAACACTACTATATGTCTACTGATATCTACGTTGAATACTATCACTACTATACCCCAATAAACACCACTATAAGTATATTGACTTCCTTGTTTAATACTATCAGTTCCAATAACACTACTATATGTCTACTGATATCTACATTGAATACTATCAACACCAATAACACCACTATAAGTATATTGACTTCCTTGTTTAATACTATCGGTTCCAATAACACTACTATATGTCTACTGATATCTACGTTGAATACTATCAACACCAATAACACCATTATAATTTTATTGACATCTATGTTTAATACAATAAAACCGGTAACCTCACAATATGTTTACTGATGTCTATGTTTAACATTATGAACACCATAACAGCGCTACTAGTTTATTACATTTCTGTTTAACATTACGAACACCATAACAGCGCTACTAGTTTACTTACATTTCTGTTTAACATTATCCAGAAATATAAATTGAGTATAAGTTTAATGACATCTATTTTTAATATTATCAACAAATATAATCTCACTATAAGTTAGTCGACATCCTTGTTTAATAATGTCAACAACAATAACCTCTTTATTAGTATATTGACATTTATGATTAACATTATCAACACCACTATATGTTTACTGACATCTCTGTTTACATTATCAACTCCGACAACTCCGCTATACGTTTACTGACAACTATTATTTAATACTATCAACAACAATAAACATACTAATACCAATATCCCCATGATAAGTTAACTGACATCTTTGTTTAATGTTATGAATACCAATATCCCCATGATAAGTTAACTGACATCTTTTTTCAATGTTATGAATACCGTTATTCCCATGATAAGTTAACTGGCATCTTTGTTTAACATTATCACCAGCAATAACATTACTTATGGTTTCTAACACATATGTTTAATATTATCAACACCAATAACTTCATTATAAGTTTATTGGCTTCTCTGTTTAACATTATGAATATCTATAATCCCACTATAACGTTATTACATCTATGTTTAATATTATGAACACCAATACCCTTACTAGAAGTTAACTGAAATTTTTGTTTGACATATAAACATCAATAATCCTCATATAAGTTGAATAACATCTATTTTAATAATTTGAACAATACTAACTTCACTATGAGTTTACTGACAACTTTGTTTAACATTATGATCTCCAATAACCATACTATAAGTATAGTGACAACTATGTTTGATACTATTAACACCAGTAACTCCAACATAATTTTATTAACATTTATACTTATTTCTATAACACCAATAACCCAACTGTAAGCTTACTGACATCTGTATTTGATAATATCGACACCAATAACTCTACTGTAAGTTTATTGATATCTGTGATTGAAACTAAAACACCAATAACTTGACTATAAATTTATTGACATCTATGTTTAATACTATAATACCAATAACTCCAGGATAAATTTACTGACCTCAATGATTCATACTATCCAATCATTTGAGGCCAGTAAAAGATAACCGGCATCTGTGTTTAATATTATCATCACCAATAAGTTTAATGACATCTCTCCTTAACATTATCAACAATGATAACACCACTATAAATTTACTGATATTTATGATTAATACTATAACACCTATACCTTCACTATAAGTTTATTGAAATATATGTTTAATATTATCAAGACCAATAACCCCACTATGAGTTTTACTGATAAGTATGTTTCATTCCATTAACACGAATAACACCTCTTTAAGTTTACTGACATCTATGTTTATTGCTATAAGACCAAGATCCACACTGTAAGCTTAATGACATCTCTTTTAGTAAAATCAACACCGATAACCCCACTATAAGTTTATTGAAATCTATATTTAACATTAGAAAAACTAATAAACTCATTATAAGTTTACTGACATCTCTATTTAAAATTACCAACATCAATTGTGCCACTATAAGTTTATAGAGATCTATGTCTGGTATTATAAACACCAATAACCCTACTTAACTTTATTGACATCTATGTATAGTACTATCAAAACCAATAACCCCTTATAAATTTACAGACATTTTTGTTTTCTGTTATAAACATCAATAACCTCACTATAAGTTTACTGACATTTATGTATAATATTATCAACACCAATAACCCAATACAAGTTTAATGATACCTATGTTTAACATTATCAACACCAATAACCCAATACAAGTTTAATGACAACTATGTTTAACATTATCAACACCAATAACCCAATGCAAGTTTAATGACACCTATGTTTAACATTATCAACACCACTAACCCAATACAAGTTTAATGACACCCATGTTTAACATTATCAACACCAATAACCCAATACAAGTTTAATGACAACTATGTTTAACATTATCAACACCAATAACCCAATACAAGTTTAATGACACCTATGTTTAACATTATCAACACCAATAACCCAATGCAAGTTTAATGACACCTATGTTTAACATTATCAACACCAATAACCCAATACAAGTTTAATGATTCCTATGTTTAATATTATCAACACCAATAACCCAATACAAGTTTAATGATTCTATGTTTAATATTATCAACACCAATAACCCAATACAAGTTTAATGACACCTATGTTTAACATTATCAACACCAATAACCCAATACAAGTTTAATGACACCTATGTTTAATATTATCAACACCAATAACCCAATACAAGGTTAATGACACCTATGTTTAACACTATCAACACCAATAACCCAATACAAGTTTAATGACACCTATGTTTAATATTATCAACACCAATAACCCAATACAAGTTTAATGACAACTATGTTTAACATTATCAACACCAATAACCCAATACAAGTTTAATGACACCTATGTTTAACATTATCAACACCAATAACCCAATACAAGTTTAATGACACCTATGTTTAACATTATCAACACCAATAACCCAATACAAGTTTAATGACACCTATGTTTAATATTATCAACACCAATAACCCAATACAAGTTTAATGACACCTATGTTTAATATTATCAACACCAATAACCTAATACAAGTTTAATGACAACTGTGTTTAACATTATCAACACCAATAACCCAATACAAATTTAGTGACACCTATGTTTAATATTATCAACACCAATAACCCAATACAATGTTAATGACACCTATGTTTAACACTATCAACACCAATAACCCAATACAAATTTAATAACACCTATGTTTAATATTATCAACACCAATAACCCAATACAAGGTTAATGTCACCTATGTTTAACACTATCAACACCAATAACCCAATACAAGTTTAATGACACCTATGTTTAACATTGTCAACACCAATAACCCAATACAAGTTTAATGACACCTATGTTTAATATTATCAACACCAATAACCCAATACAAGTTTAATGACACCTATGTTTAATATTATCAACACCAATAACCCAATACAAGTTTAATGACAACTGTGTTTAACATTATCAACACCAATAACCCAATACAAGTTTAATGACACCTATGTTTAATATTATCAACACCAATAACCCAATACAATGTTAATGACACCTATGTTTAACATTATCAACACCAATAACCCAATGCAAGTTTAATGACACCTATGTTTAACATTATCAACACCAATAACCCAATACAAGTTTAATGACACCCATGTTTAACATTATCAACACCAATAACCCAATACAAGTTTAATGATACCTATGTTTAATATTATCAACACCAATAACCCAATACAAGTTTAATGACACCTATGTTTAATATTATCAACACCAATAACCCAATACAAGTTTAATGACACCTATGTTTAATATTATGAACACCAATAACCCAATACAAGTTTAATGACAACTATGTTTAACATTATCAACACCAATAACCCAATACAAGGTTAATGACAACTATGTTTAACATTATCAACACCAATAACCCAATACAAATTTAATGACACCTATGTTTAATATTATCAACACGAAAGACCTAATACAAGGTTAATGACACCTATGTTTAACACTATCAACACCAATAACCCAATACAAGTTTAATGACACCTATGTTTAATATTATCATCACCAATAACCCAATACAAGTTTAATGACAACTATGTTTAACATTATCAACACCAATAACCCAATACAAGTTTAATGACACCTATGTTTAACATTATCAACACCAATAACCCAATACAAGTTTAATGACACCTATGTTTAACATTATGAACACCAATAACCCAATACAAGTTTAATGACACCTATGTTTAATATTATCAACACCAATAACCCAATACAAGTTTAATGACACCTATGTTTAATATTATCAACACCAATAACCCAATACAAGTTTAATGACAACTGTGTTTAATATTATCAACACCAATAACCCAATACAAGGTTTAATGTCACCTATGTTTAACACTATCAACACCAATAACCCAATACAAGTTTAATGACACCTATGTTTAACATTATCAACACCAATAACCCAATACAAGTTTAATGACACCTATGTTTAATATTATCAACACCAATAACCCAATACAAGTTTAATGACACCTATGTTTAATATTATCAACACCAATAACCCAATACAAGTTTAATGACATCTATGTTTAACACTATCAACACCAATAACCCAATACAAGTTTAATGACACCTATGTTTAATATTATCAACACCAATAACCCAATACAAGTTTAATGGCACCTATGTTTAATATTATCAACACCAATAACTCAATACAAGTTTAATGACACCTATGTTTAACATTATCAACACCAATAACCCAATACAAGTTTAATGATACCTATGTTTAACACTATCAACACCAATAACCCAATACAAGTTTAATGACACCTATGTATAATATTATCCACACCAATAACCCAATACAAGTTTAATGACAACTATGTTTAATATTATCAACACCAATAACCAATACAAGTTTAATGATACCTATGTTTAATATTATCAACACCAATAACCCAATACAAGGTTAATGACACCTATGTTTAATATTATCAATACCAATAGCCCAATACAAGTTTAATGACACCCATGTTTAACATTATCAACGCCAATAACCCAATACAAATTTAATGACACCTATGTTTAATATTATCAACACCAATAACCCAATACAAGGTTAATGACACCTATGTATAATATTATCAACACCAATAACCCAATACAAGTTTCATGACACCTATGTTTAATATTATCAACACCAATAACCCAATACAAGTTTAATGACACCTATGTTTAATATTATCAACACCAATAACCCAATACAAGTTTAATGACAACTGTGTTTAACATTATCAACACCAATAACCCAATACAAATTTAATGACACCTATGTTTAATGTTATCAACACCAATAACCCAATACAATGTTAATGACACCTATGTTTAACATTATCAACACCAATAACCCAATGCAAGTTTAATGACACCTATGTTTAACATTATCAACACCAATAACCCAATACAAGTTTAATGACACCCATGTTTAACATTATCAACACCAATAACCCAATACAAGTTTAATGATACCTATGTTTAATATTATCAACACCAATAACCCAATACAAGTTTAATGATACCTATGTTTAATATTATCAACACCAATAACCCAATACAAGTTTAATGACACCTATGTTTAACATTATCAACACCAATAACCCAATACAAGTTTAATGACACCTATGTTTAATATTATCAACACCAATAACCCAATACAAGTTTAATGACACCTATGTTTAATATTATCAACACCAATAACCCAATACAAGTTTAATGACAACTATGTTTAACATTATCAACACCAATAACCCAATACAAGGTTAATGACACCTATGTTTAATATTATCAACACGAAAGACCCAATACAAGGTTAATGACACCTATGTTTAACACTATCAACACCAATAACCCAATACAAGTTTAATGACACCTATGTTTAATATTATCATCACCAATAACCCAATACAAGTTTAATGACAACTATGTTTAACATTATCAACACCAATAACCCAATACAAGTTTAATGACACCTATGTTTAACATTATCAACACCAATAACCCAATACAAGTTTAATGACACCTATGTTTAACATTATGAACACCAATAACCCAATACAAGTTTAATGACACCTATGTTTAATATTATCAACACCAATAACCCAATACAAGTTTAATGACACCTATGTTTAATATTATCAACACCAATAACCCAATACAAGTTTAATGACAACTGTGTTTAATATTATCAACACCAATAACCCAATACAATGTTAATGACACCTATGTTTAACACTATCAACACCAATAACCCAATACAAATTTAATAACACCTATGTTGAATATTATCAACACCAATAACCCAATACAAGGTTAATGTCACCTATGTTTAACACTATCAACACCAATAACCCAATACAAGTTTAATGACACCTATGTTTAACATTATCAACACCAATAACCAAATACAAGTTTAATGACACCTATGTTTAATATTATCAACACCAATAACCCAATACAAGTTTAATGACACCTATGTTTAATATTATCAACACCAATAACCCAATACAAGTTTAATGACATCTATGTTTAACACTATCAACACCAATAACCCAATACAAGTTTAATGACACCTATGTTTAATATTATCAACACCAATAACCCAATACAAGTTTAATGGCACCTATGTTTAATATTATCAACACCAATAACTCAATACAAGTTTAATGACACCTATGTTTAACATTATCAACACCAATAACCCAATACAAGTTTAATGATACCTATGTTTAACACTATCAACACCAATAACCCAATACAAGTTTAATGACACCTATGTTTAATATTATCCACACCAATAACCCAATACAAGTTTAATGACAACTATGTTTAATATTATCAACACCAATAACCAATACAAGTTTAATGATACCTATGTTTAATATTATCAACACCAATAACCCAATACAAGTTTAATGACACCCATGTTTAACATTATCAACGCCAATAACCCAATACAAATTTAATGACACCTATGTTTAATATTATCAACACCAATAACCCAATACAAGGTTAATGACACCTATGTATAATATTATCAACACCAATAACCCAATAGAAGTTTAATGACACCTATGTTTAATGTTATCAACACCAATAACCCAATACAAGTTTAATGACATCTATGTTTAACATTATCAACACCAATAACCCAATACAAGTTTAATGACACCTATGTTTAATATTATCAACACCAATAACCCAATACAAGTTTAATGGCACCTATGTTTAATATTATCAACACCAATAACTCAATACAAGTTTAATGACACCTATGTTTAACATTATCAACACCAATAACCCAATACAAGTTTAATGATACCTATGTTTAACATTATCAACACCAATAACTCAATACAAGTTTAATGATACCTATGTTTAACATTATCAACACCAATAACCCAATACAAGTTTAATGACACTTATGTTTAACATTGTCAACATCAATAACCCCACTATAAGTTTATTGACATCTATGTTTAATACTATAAACAAAGATAACCCCACTATACGGTCACTGACGTCTATGTTTAATATTGTTAACACAAATAACCACACAATAAGTTTTCTGACATAAATATTTAGTTCTATCAACTTCACACACCACACAATAAGTTTACTGACATCTCTGTTTAATATTATCAACCCAAAAAACCCTACTATAAGCTTATTTACTTTTATGTTTAATATTATAAACACCAATAACCGCACTTTAAGTTTACTGTCATCTATGTATAATATTATGAACACCAGAAACGCTACTGTAAGTTTACTGACATCTATGTTTAACATTATGAACACCAATAACCACACTATAAGTTTAATTACATCTATGTGTAATATTAACTATACCCATAACAACACTAAATGTTCATTGACATACCTGTTTAACATTATAAACACTAATAATCCAACTATAATTTTACTGACATGTATGATTAATATTATCAACACGAATTACCCCACTATAAGTTTACATACCCTTTGTTTATACTAAAACACCAATAACCCCACTACAAGTTTATTGAAATGTACGTTTAATATTATCAACACCAATAATCCCACTACAAGTTTATTGAAATGTACGTTTAATATTATCAACACCAGTAACCTCATTATAAGTTTGCTGACAACTATCTTTAACATTACAATCATCAATAACCTCACAATAAGTTTACTGACATCAATATTTAGTTCTATCAACTTAATAAACCACACTGTAAGTTTACTGACATCTATGTTTAATATTATCAACACCAACAACCCAACTATAAGTTTATTTAAATCTATGTTTAATATTACTAACACCAATGATCTTACTATGAATTTACAAACATCTCTGGTTAATAATATCAACACCAATAACCCACTACATGTTTAAAGACATCTATGTTTAACATTATCAACACCATTAACCCCACTACAAGTTTACTGACATCTATGTTTAACATTATCAATACCAATAACTCCACTACAAGTTTAATGACATCTATGTTTAACATTATCAACACCAATAACTCCACTATAAATTTACTAATATATGTGTTTAATACTATAAGACTAATAACCCCACTATACGTTTATTGACTTCTGTGTTTAATTTTTCAATATCAATAACTCGTCTTTTGTTTACTGACATCTGTGTTTAACATTACGAACATCAATGATCCCATTATAAGTTTACTGACATCTCTGTTTAATATCATCAACACCAGTAACCTCACTTATAGTTTACTGACGTCAACACCAGTAATCCTACTGTGAGATTATATGTATTGCTTTTAACGTTAATATATTGTAAAATTATACCACATAGGAAAATAGAGCGATTTAAAATATTCTCAGAAAGAAGTTAAATGAGGAAGGTTATGTTCTATTCATTTACTATGTTATCAGCGACATGTCTACTATGTACTTCATAGTTAAAGTTATTATTTTAACATGTTCATAACATTCCCGCAGCGGACACAGCCCAGATAAAGAACTTTATTGTTTAATACGTGGAATACTGCTAATAATGTAGCATCAAGAATGTTTTAAGGTTTTAAATCATAATTTTGTTTTACATAACGTTCATTAAATACAGAGAACAAGAGAAACACCTCATGTCGTACTTTTAAGTGACTGAGTGACGTAACGATATATTTATTTAATCAAATATTGTCTTGTTTTTTAATCGTTTGTTAATAGTAAACTTATGAAACGGATTAAAACGTTTTAAATATTTTTCTAAGTATCGTTAGAGTTGATAGATACACAGTAAATTAAGGACTGTGTAATTTTTTTTAAATTTTTTGTATATTTGTAATTATTCACGAAGCTACATAATAGGCTTTCTGTGCTCACCACTGCTAACCGAAACCCGATTTATAGCGTTGTAACTCCGAAGACATACCGTTGTAGTAGTGGGGCCTTTTATATTTGTTTTTAAGAAAAATTTACAGAACAAAATAAATATATTATAGTGACCAGTGGTCGTCATAAAAGCAAAAATAAAATAGCAATCACGCAAAAAACCCAATAATGGCAGACTGTCCCTTTTCCGACCAATTGATAGAAAAGTCACGAATTGTTTTGTGTCTTACAGAAAAGACAAAATAGTGAAGAAAATCAATCTTAGGTTAGCCGCTAGGAGGACATTTGATCCTTTTGATTATCTTTAAAAAGGTTCTCGGTGTCTTACTTATTTTCGGGACTTCCACCTGCCATCTAATCATCACTGACATGGTATGGGCAAACTGGAATTGACTGCTTTTTTTTTCTTTGTTAGGCTTAGCGATGGCGGTCAATATAGAATGCAGTATTGATTGCATTCTAGTAAAATGACAGAATACAAGAAGATAAAGATTTATTTCCTTTACAAAAAAATGTCCTTTTGTATTATTGAACTAACACTAAATTATTACTACTACTAATATTGTTCATGCATGTTTACAGTATCTAAACTAATCGTCCTCTATGTCTTTAGTAAGCTTCACGTTCATTACTTCATATGAATGTACAGTAATATCACTCACACTTACTGTCTGGCTGAGTGGATTTAAGCCTAAAATCTTGGATACGAATAGAAGCTTCAAGAGAAGAAGAAAAAATGACAGAGCTGTTACAAAGTAATTGTTTGTTTGTTTGTTTTGAATTTCACGCAAAGCTACACGAGTGCTATCTGAGAAGGCAGCTAGTCATCATCACCCACCACCAACTCTTGGGCTAATCTTCTGCCAACGAATAGTGGGATTGACCGTCACATTATAACGCCCCCACTGCTGAAAGGGGGAGTAGGTTTGGTGAGACCGGGATTCAAACCCGCGACCCTCGGATTACGAGTTGAGTGCCTTAACCACGTAGCCATGCCGGGCCTCACATAGTAATAACTGCTGAACGGAATGCAACCAATCAGTAACACTCACTGTCTATTACGTAGCTATTAAGAAATGTTTACCGGGACTGACTGTCCAACTTTTAACACATCTTTGGCTAAAAGCGCGGAGCAAGTAAAGAGCTTATCTTCTCAAACCATGGACCTTTTAATAATCAGTTTAGTCCGCGAGGATTGTCTGAATGGTAAATACATCGTCATTGTATTTATAACAAAGTCTTATGTACATTTAACTCCAGTAAGGACACATAGAAAGTATCTTATTGTTCAAAGTATGTCTTTTTTTTTCAGCCATCATTCACATAATACCTTCAATAAATATGTCAGCTTCACGATTTACAATGAAATGTTTTGACTATTCAATACAACAAAATAATATCTTTTTTCCGTGATCTTCCGTAATAACTTTAAAACAACATATTTTTGATGTATTTAAATAAATACAGCCATGACGTAAAATTACGAATTTTATTTGAAAAAAACATAAACAACTGTAGTTACGAAATTATTATATTATATTAAAAGTTACAAAAAGAGATGCTAATGATAGGGATAATCAGAACTCGATAGGTTTCAAAGGATGAGCATGGCATTCGCATATGTTCAAAGGGAAACTTACTAAAATGCTCGGAGTAAGTTACCTGTTACCCGCCGTTATGTTCGTAGTTTTCTTGGGAACGGAGCAAGTAGGGATGGTGAAGAGACAGTGGCGAAGACGTTCTTAAACAGTAACTACTTCGTGATTGGTTATTATGACAATGTGTGTTTGATACGAGAGACTCGGCACTGCGTCAGGTACCTCTCTCGCACGCCTCTTCTAGACTGAGTCGTTAGACGAATGTTTAGCTTTATAACAGACAGTAAGGTTAACTTGGATGCCTCAGCGGCGATCGATAGCCATGTGGAAACGTAACCTGTTTATCCACGCCCCTTGCTCGAGAGCATCGCTTAAGAGTATCAGTAGTTTGAGAGAGCCTCTAACATTAGACCCGACACGAATGACGCAAGTAATGAGGAAATTTCATTAATAACCGAGCTACAGACAGACACACAACATACCTAGCGGTTAAACTGAAAAACTTTTAAAGTAAAACGCCTTCAAGAGACAATTAAAGTACCAGTAGTATCATGTTACTACCAGTGCTATCATATTACTATCAGTAGTATCATGTTACTATCAGTAGTATGATGTTACTACCAGTAGTATGATGTTACTACCAGTGGTATCATGTTACTATCAGTAGTATCATGTAACTACCACTAATATTATGTTACTACGAGTAGTATCATGTTACTATCAGTAGTATGATGTTACTACCAGTAGTATCATGT
Organism: Tachypleus tridentatus; assembly: GCF_004210375.1. Taxonomy (NCBI): domain Eukaryota; kingdom Metazoa; phylum Arthropoda; class Merostomata; order Xiphosura; family Limulidae; genus Tachypleus; species Tachypleus tridentatus. The sequence continues at coordinate 150,988,885 of NC_134832.1, read as the reverse complement.
TACTACCACTAATATTATGTTACTACGAGTAGTATCATGTTACTACCAGTGGTATCATATTACTATCAGTAGTATCATGTTACTATCAGTAGTATCATGTTACTATCAGTAGTATCATGTTACTATCAGTAGTATCATGTAACTACCACTAATATTATGTTACTACGAGTAGTATCATGTTACTATCACTAGTATGATGTTACTACCAGTAGTATCATGTTACTACCACTAATATTATGTTACTACGAGTAGTATCATGTTACTATCAGTAGTATCATGTTACTATCAGTAGTATCATGTTACTAGCAGTAGTATCATGTTACTATCAGTAGTATCATGTTACTAGCAGTAGTATCATGTTACTATCAGTAGTATCATGTTACTACCAGTTGTATCATGCTACTATCAGTAGTATGATGTTACTACCAGTGGTATCATGTTACTAGTAGTAGTATCATGTTACTATCAGTAGTATTATGTTACTACGAGTAGTATCATGTTACTATCAGTAGTATCATGTAACTACCACTAATATCATGTTACTACCAGTGGTATCATCTTACTACCAATAGTATCATCTGGTATATATGTACGTATATTTCCTAAATAAAAATACTTTTTGTAACTCACATACTTGAAGACCTAGTAAGGTAAACCTATTAGCGTATTTCTCAAAGATAATCCAGTGATGATGAAAGAGGATCTGGTAATATTTCCAACCCCGATCCTCGGAAAAAAATCTCTTCCGACATACTGTCGTTGTTTGCTGAGAAATAACCTGGTAAACTTACTAATACACTACTCAGATAGAATCTCATAAAATTACATCAGGAGTGCTCGAAAAGATTCTGGTAAACTGAAATGCGTTTTACTCAGAAATAAACTGGTAAAGTTACCAACGTGTTACTCAGAAATAAACTGGTAAAGCTACCAACGTGTTACTCAGAAATAAACTGATATGGCTACCAACATGTTACTCAGAAATAAACTGGTAAAGTTACCAACGTGTTACTCAGAAAAACAAACAAACTGGTAAAGTTACAAACATGCTATTCAGAAATAAACTGGTAAAGTTACCAAAATGTTAGGCCCGGCAAGGCTAGGTGGTTAAGGCACTAGACTCTTCATTTGAGGGTCGCGGGTTCGAATCTCTGTCACACCAAACCTGCTCGCCATTTCAGCCGTTGGGAGGTCATAATGTGACGGTCAATCTTACTATTCGTTAGTAAAAAAGTAACCCAAAAGTTAGCGGTGCGTGGTGGTGACTAGCTGCCATTCCTCTAGTCTTACACTGCAAAATTATGGACGGCTAGCACAAATAGCCATTGTGTAGCTTTGCGCGAAATTCAAAATAAACCAAAACCAACATGTTATTCAGAAATAAACTGATAAGGCTACCAACATGTTACTCAGAAATAAACTGGTAAAGTTATCAACTTGCTACTCAGAAAGAATCTGATAAGTTTACATTGACGTTGGTCAAAACGAATGTGGTAAATTTACCTATGCAGTTGGTCAGAAATAACTTTAAACACTTATCTATATTTTGCTATGAACGAACATGGTAAATGATCTATACATTGGAGACAAAGAAATTGATAAAATTACCTATATACTGGTCTAAAAGAATTTGGAAAATTACTTATATATCTGTGAGCAAGAACTTGGTAAAATTCTTACACGTATTACTGGTTAACAAAATACCATCACTGGACATATTCTAGACTTTTGTAAAATTACTTATCTGTTGGTGAGAAAGAACTTGGTAAATCTCCTTGTATGCTGATCAGAAAGAAAACCAATGGTCCCCAGATAAGTCTTGTTGCATTAAGCAAGCAGAGAAGCAAGCAAAACAAATAACTATCGAGATATTTATTAAACGTCAGTAATCAAACACAAGCACTTAAAAACTCAACCTAAACGAAGACAGCAGATGCACGTCAGGCATAGTGAAACTGTACATCTGAACTGGTATGTTTACCAGAGTATCGAGGTAAATCGTTAACAGTAACGATTCTTATTGTTTTCGACACATTTTTGTGGTATTCAAAGTTAAAACAAATCAATCATTTTTTTGCTAATAAAGTCTTACTTAGCGTATTGACTGACGCAAAATGTAAATGTCGAATTTCTCCCAGTTTACATTTACTTTGTTCGTTGTTAAGCGCAGAGCTACAAAATGAGCTGTTCGTGCTGTGCCCCCACAGATATGAAAATCCAGCTGATAGCATTATAAGCCTTCAGACTTATTGCTCAACCTATAGAAGGGGTCAACACATACATGATATTATTATTTAGTTAAGAACTTTTAAAATAAAAGTCAAACACTGCATAAAACAATATCTTATAATTAGCTCACAAGAAGAGCGATTAGTTCACACCATGTGCTACTTGTGAACAGTTCAAACAAAGGTCTAACATAAAAGTGACTTCACGGCACAATAATGTGTTTAATTAAGTAAACACAGTTTAGAACTGAAACGTGTACAACCTCTGCGTTGTTAGAAAACACAAAGAACTTGTGTTTATGACAACACAACAGTCGTTTATCAAATCTCTGATTAGGGAACATGAAATACTAACATTTAGAATACTACTCTTCTACTGCAAACATTTTAGTCTAAGTAAAAGTATTAATTGAATACTTACTGACTTTTGATGTCACTTTGTAACAAAAATCTCAAGTGTATTAAGAATTAGGACACTACATGTACATGTAGTAAAGAAGTTAATAAATTGAACATTCTAAAGAAACTGTATACCAACTGAACAGACCCTGTTTCGTACTAAAGAAATAAGGCCTCTGAAAATACTGACAGCCGAAACTCCTCTAGAAACAAAATGTGAATAATAACATTCTCAAATCACCTTCATTTCAGAATCATGCATTTAGTCCTTGTTATGGTCAAAGGTTTACACGGTTACGTAAGTGTAATGATTATAATTCTGTTAGTATTACTGAACTTGAATTACTATTTACTAATAACCGTGCTCACGCTGTGGCACGTCACGCTGTAGCATGTCACGCTGTGGCGCGTCACGCTGTGGCGCGTCACGCTGTGACACATCACGCTGTGGCATGTCACGCTGTAGCATGTCAAGCTGTGGCACGTCACGCTGTGGCATGTCACGCTGTAGCATGTCAAGCTGTGGCGCGTCACGCTGTGGCATGTCACGCTGTAGCATGTCAAGCTGTGGCACGTCACGCTGTGGCGCGTTACGCTGTGACACATCACGCTGTGGCATATCACTAAACACACATTTCGTGAGAATCTATAAGATACATTATTTCACCACTCTCCTCAAACTGTTCGGATGACTTTGTCTCACTGTTGACTTAACCCGGAGTGTTTCCCAGAAGGTCACAATTATGGATGGTTAGTCTGAATCTTGGATTCGATGACCTAACCCAGTGCCCTTCTCTCTTAATAGTTCAAAATTAGGGATGCCTATTTCTTATTCTTGGGCTCTATGACGTAAACCGGGGTCAATCCTTCCGTTCTCTCACCAGATTATAGTTAAGGATAGCTAGTCTGACTCTTGGGTTCTATGACCTAATCCGGTGTCAACCCCCTTCACGAGATCACAATTAGGGATGGCTGGTCTGACTCCTGTGTTCTCTGAGTTAACTGTTCAGTTTATTAAATGTAGAGTGCTATTGAAGTTGAAAATACTAAACAGCAAAAAATTACAAGTTTATGAATCGTAACTTATAAATATTACAACACCCAACTTAACACATTTGCGCTAAATAAGTGCATGGGACACAACATAATAAACACATGACATTCCTTATGTGACACTCCTGGGTGTAGGTTTTATTGACTATGTCCTAGTTACATTATTTATATGTTAACTACTTTGATTCAGCGCTAACCAAATCAATAGAACATAGATTCAATGTTTAGCGAGGAACCTACTAAACAGAATTACTCATTAAAAATAAAATGACAGCAATGGTCACGGTAGGCATGTTCTTATTATTTTTGTAATTCCAATTTTTGACGCGCAGTTTTGAGTCATCATGGGGTAAATGTCTTCTTTCACTTGCTACTATGGACCGAAACACTGTAAGAATCGAGTCATCATGAGGTAGATGTCTTCTTTCACTCGCTACTATGGACCAAAACACTGTAGGAATCGAATCATCATGGGGTAAATGTCTTCTTTCACTCGCTACTATGGACCGAAACACTGTAAAAATCGAGTCATCATGAGGTAAATGTCTTCACTGTAAGAACTTGCCTAGGGTGTTACTGATGCTATCGTGTTTTGAAAAATAAACGAGAGTGAATTTATATGAGGTAAGAAATGGACTAAATGAATCAGCGTGTAATTTGGTTCACTTTTACCCCGGTTGCTTTCTTCCTCGCTCTACACTGTTGTCTAACAGAGAAGCACGAAAACGTGTATGTTTTCAAGAACATCTTGTTGTTGTTATATTTCGTTTTCAAATGCCACCTTCGTGATAAACGACCTATCAACAATGTTTTACCATTTCTTTTCCGGTCATGGGAAACAGAGCTGCACATAGTCGTTTTAGTAACTACCGTAATTTTTTTGTTATTCTTCATATGATAGATATTTCTCCGGGGACAGAAAAAACAACAAATAAACTTGAAGACAGTTTTATTATTCATGTTTTTCTTGTGTCACTTTAAATGTTTTAAAATTTTGTTTAATATTTTTCCAGTATCATTGCATGTTTTAATATACAGAAAAATGACATACTGACATTTGTTATGGTGTAAACCTGTTTTTCTTTTTTTTTTAAGTTGATAAAGAATGATTATATTAAATTTATTTTTCGTAGGAGATTAGTGTTAGGAATGTTATATCTAGGACACTGCTTTCTGTATCTATTTCATAAGGAATTTTAAACAATTTGAATAATGTTTGAATAATGGTATTCCAACAAAATTATGTTCACTTTTTCAGATGGCAATGAACTGCAATATTTATTTATTACTCTGAGTACAGAAACACTTTTAATATTCCAAATTCATAACTGGATACGACAAAGATAGTGTAGTTAGAAAATTAACATTATAACGTACCAGCAGAAATGTTCGCCCTTCGTCAGATATAACTACTAGTTCCTACAGAAGGCCAGTGACGCTTTCTAGAATTATCTGACAGCTCTACAACAACTTACTTATTTGATATGTAACATTGCTCACCATCCGTGTGGGCCCGGCATGACCAGGTGGTTAAGGAACTCGACACGTATCCGAGAGTCGCGGGTTTGAATCTCCGTCACAACAAAAATGCTCGCCTTTTCAGCCGTGGAGATGTTATAATGTGACAGTCGATTCCACTATTCGCTGGTAAAAGAGATCCGAGGTTTGGACGAATACATAGCAAGTTACATTATAATACAATTCTAAATCTTAAAACGCACTTAAAGAACAGATGAGTAATATACAGGGTGGCCCGTAACTCCCTACCCATCCATATATCTTATATATCCAGTGTATCTGTGTGCTGTCCCTCATTCTCGCTGCATAATATTATGCGACGCCATGTTCTGTGAGACATTTTCCTCAACATTGCAGGGGTTATTGTTCCAAATGCCGCGGTAACAGCTGCCTTCAACTCATCATTAGTATTATAACGTTGTTTAGACACAATATCCTTTATGCATCCCCAAGGAGAGTTATCACATGTTGTCAAGTCCGAACTTCTTGCGGGCCATTTCATGGGTGCCGAGGATGTTACAGAACCACGACCTATCCATATGTCTAGAAAAGTGTCATTAAGATAATCTCGTACAGTGAGGGCATAATGAGCCGGAGCTCCATCTTGTTGAAACCAAACCTTCTCTCTGATTCCAAGTTCATCGAGTTTCGATATAAACCATTGTTGTAACATGTTTAGATATGAGGTATGGTTTACTGGCCCGTCAAACACGTATGGTCCAATAACATGACGCGCATTAAGTGCTGCCCACATCATGACGTGCGGAGTGTTGTATTCAATTTCTTCATAATAATGAGGATTCTCCATTGCCCAGAAGTAAACATTTCGTGCTCGACTCGAACGGTAAATTGCGCACTCGTCCGTAAACATCACCTTTCCTCGAGAAGGGATCGTATTGAAGATTCGCAGTAACTCATCACATGCCAGTTTCCTATTTTCTCTATCAGCATCACTAAGTTCATTCACAAATGTGGGTCGCCATGCTTTAACTCCCATGTCCTTTTTCATAAAGGTCTGCATGGTTGCTCGCGGGACACCAAGTTCAGCTGATCTTTTCCTTGTCAACTATAATGTTGAGTTAATTACTGACTCTTCCACAGCAGCACATGACTCTCTACGTTTAACTGGTCTTTCCAGTTCTCGTTCCACCTGAACGAGGTGCATCCTTAATGTTGCCAGTTTCAAACAATTTGCTCTCCCAGTTTGACATTGTTTTTCGTGTTGGTGGATCCTTATTGAATCTTTCTCTAAATTTGCCAGTTATTGTATCCAGGGTGTCACCAGTATTCTTGCGCTCATGTACCCACGTACTTGTCACAGTACGCTCTTCAAGTGTAAATGGGCTTACATCGGCCATATTTCTCTGAAAAAAAAATTATAATACGTGCGTAACTGAATATAACATAATAACATATGGATGGGTAGATATTTATGGACCACCTTGTAGTGTTGAAAAACAGCATGTGAGGCCTAATAATAATATATTAAGAATAGAACGTTCAATTATAATAATGCTTTGCCTTATAAAAGGTGTTCACATCATAAAAATTAAAACACATTGTTTAAAAAATAGGCCTAATGATAATATCTGATCTAGTTAGACATACTGACATTGTTATCTGCTCTAAGACGTACATTAAATACATTATTTTAAAAAGAATATAATTTGGCGAATTATTTTGTTAGAACCAATTAACTTAATAATGCATCATTTTTTTATTTATCTCACTTTTATTATTGTTATATTACCTGATTTATTATTGACCACAGATATTCTACTATTATTTACAAATATTTAATAATGAACAAAAAAATCTACAACTTTAATTATGAATCTGAAATTTTTTCCTCTTTCTAGTTTTCAAAGTTTAATGTCATGTTAGACCAGTTTCACATTAATGTCTGCGAAGGCAGACTTTCTTTCAGAAACGTTCCTGTCCTGTCACTAATGTGTAATCACATGCTGTGGATGTTAACACGAACCGAACACCAATAACACAGTGAAGAGCTCAATAAAACTGAATTCATGTGTTTATTTAGATCAATTTCAGAAGTAAGTATTGAATTATTAAATAAATATGGACAGCTTTCATTTTAATATTTTGAAGAATTTATGTATTACACGGACAACGTGGTTTTACGTTAACACCGAAGAAAAGAACAAAATATATATATTTGTAAGCTGTGAGAAAAACAATATATAATTAAATTATAGGCACTCTATATATTAAGTGGATGTTCTGGATATGGGCTATGATACGGTTATGAAATGTGCCCTGCGTTGTGGAGGTAGCAGTGGAGGAGCAACCCCATTGCGGTGGAGATACACCTATGTCCTATCACTCTTAACCTCCGTTCATATTTGGCCCGGCACGGCCAGTTGGTTAGGGCGCACGATTCGCAATTTAAGGGTCGGGATTCGAATCCTCGTCACATCAAACAAGCTCGTCTTTTTATCTGTGGGGAGTCATAATGTGACAGTAAATCGTACTATTCGTTAGTAATTGAGTATCCCAAGAATTGGCCGTGGATAGTGGTGACTAGCTGCCTTCCCTCCAGTCTTACACTGCTAAATTAGAGATGGCTAGCGCAGATAGCATCGTGTAATTTTGCGCAAAATTCAGAAACAAAATAAACAGTTTGTGTTGTGAACGTCTTCATATAAGACTGGCAAAAGAAGGGTAAGACTAACAGACGGTGTACCCCCACTGCAATGTGCGTCGAATCCCGGTCGCACAAAACATGCTCGCCCTTTTAGCCGTGGGGGCGTTATAATGTGACGGTCACTCCCACTATTCGTTGGTAAAAGAGTAGCCAAAGAGTTGGCGGTGGGTGGTAATGACTAGCTGCCTTCCCTCTGGTTTTACACTACTGAATTAGGGACGGCTAGCACAGATAGCCCTCGTGTAGCTTTGTGCGAAATTCAAAACAAAATTCAAAACATACTAAGTTCTTAGGATTAATTATTGAATTTTAACGTGAGTGTATACATACTACATAAAACGTATCTATGAATCAGCTTATAACATTTGAAATTAATCAATTCTGTTATTTAAATAGTTTTCAATCTATAAGACTGTACAATTTTTCCTTTGCTCAACTTGTAAACATGTTTAAAAAAAACTACATTTAACTATTTGTCTGTTTAGCAATCTAATCATTTGACATTAACTTCCAAGATTGAGTGAATTTATAGTCGCAATTAAATGTGTACTTTCAAATAACAGATGGCCACTTCACAAAAAAATAATATGCAAATTAATAGCAAATATTCATTTCAGAAAAATGTCTTACTGAGTTACTTCGCCTTTCATTCTTTCGGAAACAACGTCGTATAAAAAACAAAAACTCCCTTTCAACGGCTCATCCGTACGTCTGTTTAATCACTATTTGATATGTCGTTAGAAATAAGCAAGTGGTAATGCTGAGCTGAATAACAAGTCTTAAAAAAAGAAGCACAAGACGGCAATTGAAAAAATACGAACATAAGATGAGGAAAGGGTATTCTGGACTGTTAAGTTTATTACCTGATGCTCTTCCTCAGTATAAAAGTCTATCGATAAATGTTCATATGGTTTCCCAATCAAGCATCAAACGTGGCCGCTGTGCCGCACGCTTCATCCACGTGTACAACATCTGAGTTCCATTACCACACAGATACGTATCCAAACAAACTGTTCTCCGCACTTTCGGAAGTGGGTGTATGTAATAAGAGTCACTGTAAAATCCTGCTACATAAGAATAATACAAAAATTGACGGTGGGTGTAGTGGATTAGTGTCTTCTCCTTAGTTTAAAATTGGGGAAAACTAATACATATATTCCTGAGTAACCTGGCGGGTCACCGATATGTTTACAGACTTCCATAGCTTAAATCCTGGGTCTATCCAAAGCGTGTAGAGAGCAGGTAACTTAATGTGTGACTTTGCGCTGAAAGAAACAAACAATAAGGTTTAATGGCGTTGTGTGAAAAGAAATAGAAAGCCTTAATTATAGGTTATATTTGTTTAATTTGAATTAATACAGATTTATATTGCGGCTTATGCATAGAATAATTAACTTGAAGAAAAACAAATAAATATATAATCTTTCACACAAGAGATAGGTTTGTTTGTTTTTTAATTTCGCGCAAAGCTACACGAGGACTGTCTGCGCTAGCCGTCCCTAATTTAGCAGTGTAAGACTAGAGGGAAGGAAGCTAATCATTACCTCCCACCGCCAACTCTTGGGCTACTCTTTTACCAACGAAGAGTGGGTTTGACCGTCACATTATAATGCCCCCACGGCTGAAAGAGCGAGCATGTTAGATGTGACGTGGATTCGAAACTGCGACCCTTGGATTACGAGTCGAGTGTCTTAACCACCTGGCCATGCCAGGCTCAAGAGATAGAAACGGAAAAATTATAAATTTCTAAACATATGTAGGAACTGTATATTATATTATTGTACGAAAAAACTTCCCAAGCTTGGTAAGTTGAATGTTAAAAATCGGCATTATATAAATGCAGGGTGTGTGTGTTTTCCTTATAGCAAAGCGTCATCGTGCTATCTGCTGTGTCCACCGAGGGGAATCGAACCTCTGATTTTAGTGTTGTAAAACCGAAGACTTACCACTTTCCCAGCTAGGGACGTGATTAATAGTGTTTATAAGGATAAACATCGCGGTTCGATACCTGTGATGACCGAAGTACAGATAGCTCGTTCTGTATTTTGAGCTGAACAACAAACTGAAGGATATGTGAGTAAAATGAGAAAACATTGTAACTTGTCATTTTAAAATCCGGAGATCTCTTTAACCAATCAAATGATTCGAGCTCTTCCAAGTGTGTTAGTGTGGATCGTTTTACCAATTTCAGTTGGATTATATTTATTTAAATTTATTTATCCTTACCTATCTTGGAGATGATATTTTACCGCCACCCACCGCCAACGTTTCGTCTATTTTTATTACCAAAGAAATGTGTGATTGACCATGATATTATGACTTCCTCACGGCTGAAAGAACGAGCATTTTCCGTGATGGTATCTGGATAATCGAGCCGAATATTAGGATCCGAACGCTCTATATACTAGGCCATGCTGGGTTAGTTTTTCAGAAGACAATCAGTCGAGCAAACAGCATCGTTACATAAAATACAAATACATCAACATCAGAATGTTTATTAGTGAAAGTAAAACGACAAGTACATTCAAATCAAACACAAATAATTGTTATTAAGAACAAGCATTAACCCGAAACAAAGCTATGATCAATAAGTTTATTTGTTTGTAGTTAAGAACAAAGCTAAACAAACGGCTATCTATGCTGTGTCCACTACGACTGTCGAAACCCGGTTTCTAGCGTTGAAAATCGGCAAATATATCGCTGTCTTAATGTGTGTATGTAGGGGAGGCAAAATTATAAGAAATAATAAACACGCTGTGCCAACAAAACTACCCGAACAAAACAGAGATGGTCATTTAATAATAACAAAACAAATAACCAATATCTGCATTAAAAAAAAAATAATTTTAAAATTTATTTATGATAAGAACGTGATTTGATCAATCTAGATGGCGCAGCTAGACTTTAAGCTGGTGACGTGTACAGCATACTCACCAATCACGATTCCGCTACCTCCTCGTTAAACAATTTCACAACCCGCTACCAGGTGGTACTCTAACCGTCTGAAAAAAAAAAAGAAAGAAAATGTATCAAGGATAGAGAGAGTATTTGAATAATAACAGAACAGTATGATCACCAAACTTTGTATTAAATATGTGATTGTTTAGCTTATTGTTATACGAACCATATGATTGTTGAACCAAGTGATATGAGAACCATGTGACTGTTGAACCAAGTGATATATGAATCATGCGATTGTTGAATTTAGTGTTATATGAACCATGTGATTAATCAAACTACTGTTACAAGAACATGTGATTGTTGAACCGAGTGTTATATGAATTAGGTGCTGTTTAACCTAGAGTTATATGAATCATGTGTTGGTTAAAGGAAAACTTCTGTTATATTAATCATGTAACTGTTGAACCTATTGTTATGTTTAAATTTTTGACCTACTTTTTAAAGTTCCTCATAGAATTTCCAGAAACTACAAAAATACCTATCAAAAGTGTTATAAGAGCACTGTTACACCACCTCAGCTGTGAACTCCTATTTTAAAACAATATTATATTATCGGGTTTGTTTCTCCTTGGAAGTTACTGAAAGTTCGATCAAGATATTGATTAATACTTATCGTAAGATAAAACAAACTATATATAATTGTTCATTAAAGAACCAGAAAATTTCAGAGGAGATGGGGTAATAATATTATGAATAATATTATGAGGAAGTAGCTCTACAAACAAAATTAGAAATTAAACTGGAATGTCGTAAAACAGCCTTTATCAGTAGCACTTCCTCAGATTAATATGGAATCTTCAAAACAACCTGTTATCAGATGAAATGCTTTATAATGATAAAGATTAAAATGGAATGTTTTCAAACACTCTTAATGAGCTGGACTGTCTTATAAAGATAGACGTTAAAATGGAATGTTCTTAAACACTCTTTAGGAGAGCTGGACTGTCTTATAATGATAGACGTTAAAATGGAATGTTCTTAAACACTCTTTATGAGCTGGACTGTCCTATAATGACAGAGGTTAAAATGGAATGTTCTTAAACACTCTTTATGAGCTGGACTATCTTATAATGGTAAAATGGAATGTTCTTAAACACTCTTTATGAGCTGGACTGTCTTATAATGGTAAAATGGAATGTTTTCAAACACTCTTAATGAGCTGGACTGTCTTATAAAGATAGACGTTAAAATGGAATGTTCTTAAACACTCTTTAGGAGAGCTGGACTGTCTTATAATGATAGACGTTAAAATGGAATGTTCTTAAACACTCTTTATGAGCTGGACTGTCCTATAATGACAGAGGTTAAAATGGAATGTTCTTAAACACTCTTTATGAGCTGGACTATCTTATAATGGTAAAATGGAATGTTCTTAAACACTCTTTATGAGCTGGACTGTCTTATAATGGTAAAATGGAATATTCTTAAACACTCTTTATGAGCTGGACGGTCTTATAATGACAGACGTTAAAATGGAATGTTCTTAAACACTCTTTATAAGCTGGACTGTCTTATAATGATAGACGTTAAAATGGAATGTTTTAAACACTCTTTATGAGCTGGACTGTCTTATAATGACAGACGTTAAAATGGAATGTTCTTAAACACTCTTTATGAGCTGCATTGTCTTATAATGACAGACGTTAAAATGGAATGTTCTTAAACACTCTTTATGAGCTGGACTGTCTTATAATGATAGACGTTAAAATGGAATGTTTTTAAACACTCTTTATGAGCTGGACTGTCTTATAATGACAGACGTTAAAATGGAATGTTCTTAAACACTCTTTATGAGCTGGACTGTCTTATAATGACAGACGTTAAAATGGAATGTTCTTAAACACTCTTTATGAGCTGGACTGTCTTATAATGGTAAAATGGAATATTCTTAAACACTCTTTATGAGCTGGACTGTCTTATAATGACAGACGTTAAAATGGAATGTTCTTAAACACTCTTTATGAGCTGGACTGTCTTATAATGACAGACATTAAAATGGAATGTTCTTAAACATTCTTTATTATCTGGACTGTCTTATAATGACAGACGTTAAAATGGAATGTTCTTAAACACTCTTTATGAGCTGGACTGTCTTATAATGACAGACGTTAAAATGGAATGTTCTTAAACATTCTTTATTATCTGGACTGTCTTATAATGATAGACGTTCAAATGGAATGTTCTTAAACACTCTTTATGAGCTGGACTGTCTTATAATGGCAGACGTTAAAATGGAATGTTCTTAAACACTCTTTATAAGCTGGACTGTCTTATAATGGCAGACGTTAAAATGGAATGTTCTTAAACACTCTTTATGAGCTGGACTGTCTTATAATGATAGACGTTAAAATGGAATGTTCTTAAACACTCTTTATGAGCTGGACTGTCTTATAATGACAGACGTTAAAATGGAATGTTCTTAAACACTCTTTATAAGCTGGACTGTCTTATAATGATAGACGTTAAAATGGAATGTTTTTAAACACTCTTTATGAGCTGGACTGTCTTATAATGACAGACGTTAAAATGGAATGTTCTTAAACACTCTTTATGAGCTGGACTGTCTTATAATGGTAAAATGGAATATTCTTAAACACTCTTTATGAGCTGGACTGTCTTATAATGACAGACGTTAAAATGGAATGTTCTTAAACACTCTTTATGAGCTGGACTGTCTTATAATGACAGACGTTAAAATGGAATGTTCTTAAACACTCTTTATTATCTGGACTGTCTTATAATGATAGACGTTAAAATGGAATGTTCTTAAACACTCTTTATTATCTGGACTGTCTTATAATGATAGACGTTAAAATGGAATGTTCTTAAACACTCTTTATGAGCTGGACTATCTTATAATGGTAAAATGGAATGTTCTTAAACACTCTTTATGAGCTGGACTGTCTTATAATGGTAAAATGGAATATTCTTAAACACTCTTTATGAGCTGGACGGTCTTATAATGACAGACGTTAAAATGGAATGTTCTTAAACACTCTTTATAAGCTGGACTGTCTTATAATGATAGACGTTAAAATGGAATGTTTTTAAACACTCTTTATGAGCTGGACTGTCTTATAATGACAGACGTTAAAATGGAATGTTCTTAAACACTCTTTATAAGCTGGATTGTCTTATAATGATAGACGTTAAAATGGAATGTTCTTAAACACTCTTTATGAGCTGGACTGTCTTATAATGGCAGACGTTAAAATGGAATGTTCTTAAACACTCTTTATGAGCTGGACTGTCTTATAATGATAGACGTTAAAATGGAATGTTCTTAAACACTCTTTATGAGCTGGACTGTCTTATAATGGTAAAATGGAATATTCTTAAACACTCTTTATGAGCTGGACTGTCTTATAATGACAGACGTTAAAATGGAATGTTCTTAAACACTCTTTATGAGCTGGACTGTCTTATAATGACAGACGTTAAAATGGAATGTTCTTAAACATTCTTTATTATCTGGACTGTCTTATAAAGATAGACGTTAAAATGGAATGTTCTTAAACACTCTTTAGGAGAGCTGGACTGTCTTATAATGATAGACGTTAAAATGGAATGTTCTTAAACACTCTTTATGAGCTGGACTGTCCTATAATGACAGAGGTTAAAATGGAATGTTCTTAAACACTCTTTATGAGCTGGACTATCTTATAATGGTAAAATGGAATGTTCTTAAACACTCTTTATGAGCTGGACTGTCTTATAATGGTAAAATGGAATATTCTTAAACACTCTTTATGAGCTGTACGGTCTTATAATGACAGACGTTAAAATGGAATGTTCTTAAACACTCTTTATAAGCTGGACTGTCTTATAATGGCAGACGTTAAAATGGAATGTTCTTAAACACTCTTTATGAGCTGGACTGTCTTATAATGATAAACGTTAAAATGGAATGTTCTTAAACACTCTTTATGAGCTGGACTGTTTTATAATGACAGACGTTAAAATGGAATGTTCTTAAACACTCTTTATAAGCTGGACTGTCTTATAATGATAGACGTTAAAATGGAATGTTTTTAAACACTCTTTATGAGCTGGACTGTCTTATAATGACAGACGTTAAAATGGAATGTTCTTAAACACTCTTTATGAGCTGGACTGTCTTATAATGATATACGTTAAAATGGAATGTTCTTAAACACTCTTTATGAGCTGGACTGTCTTATAATGGCAGACGTTAAAATGGAATGTTCTTAAACACTCTTTATGAGCTGGACTGTCTTATAATGGCAGACGTTAAAATGGAATGTTCTTAAACACTCTTTATGAGCTGGACTGTCTTATAATGACAGACGTTAAAATGGAATGTTCTTAAACACTCTTTATGAGCTGGACTGTCTTATAATGACAGACGTTAAAATGGAATGTTCTTAAACATTCTTTATTATCTGGACTGTCTTATAATGATAGACGTTAAAATGGAATGTTCTTAAACACTCTTTATGAGCTGGACTGTCTTATAATGGCAGACGTTAAAATGGAATGTTCTTAAACACTATTTATAAGCTGGACTGTCTTATAATGGTAAAATGGAATGTTCTTAAACACTCTTTATGAGCTGGACTGCCTTATAATGGCAGACGTTAAAATGGAATGTTCTTAAACACTCTTTATGAACTGGACTGTCTTATAATGATAGACGTTAAAATGGAATGTTCTTAAACACTCTTTATGAGCTGGACTGTCTTATAATGACAGACGTTAAAATGGAATGTTCTTAAACACTCTTTATAAGCTGGACTGTCTTATAATGATAGACGTTAAAATGGAATGTTTTTAAACACTCTTTATGAGCTGGACTGTCTTATAATGACAGACGTTAAAATGGAATGTTCTTAAACACTCTTTATGAGCTGGACTGTCTTATAATGGTAAAATGGAATATTCTTAAACACTCTTTATGAGCTGGACTGTCTTATAATGACAGACGTTAAAATGGAATGTTCTTAAACACTCTTTATGAGCTGGACTGTCTTATAATGACAGACGTTAAAATGGAATGTTCTTAAACAGTCTTTATTATCTGGACTGTCTTATAATGATAGATGTTAAAATGGAATGTTCTTAAACACTCTTTATTATCTGGACTGTCTTATAATGATAGACGTTAAAATGGAATGTTCTTAAACACTCTTTATGAGCTGGACTGTCTTATAATGATAGACGTTAAAATGGAATGTTCTTAAACACTCTTTATGAGCTGGACTGTCTTATAATGGCAGACGTTAAAATGGAATGTTCTTAAACACTCTTTATGAGCTGGACTGTCTTATAATGGCAGACGTTAAAATGGAATGTTCTTAAACACTCTTTATGAGCTGGACTGTCTTATAATGACAGACGTTAAAATGGAATGTTCTTAAACACTCTTTATGAGCTGGACTGTCTTATAATGACAGACGTTAAAATGGAATGTTCTTAAACATTCTTTATTATCTGGACTGTCTTATAATGATAGACGTTAAAATGGAATGTTCTTAAACACTCTTTATGAGCTGGACTGTCTTATAATGGCAGACGTTAAAATGGAATGTTCTTAAACACTCTTTATAAGCTGGACTGTCTTATAATGGCAGACGTGAAAATGGAATGTTCTTAAACACTCTTTATGAGCTGGACTGTCTTATAATGATAGACGTTAAAATGGAATGTTCTTAAACACTCTTTATGAGCTGGACTGTCTTATAATGACAGACGTTAAAATGGAATGTTTTTAAACACTCTTTATGAGCTGGACTGTCTTATAATGACAGACGTTAAAATGGAATGTTCTTAAACACTCTTTATGAGCTGGACTGTCTTATAATGGTAAAATGGAATATTCTTAAACACTCTTTATGAGCTGGACTGTCTTATAATGACAGACGTTAAAATGGAATGTTCTTAAACACTCTTTATGAGCTGGACTGTCTTATAATGATAGACGTTAAAATGGAATGTTTTTAAACACTCTTTATGAGCTGGACTGTCTTATAATGACAGACGTTAAAATGGAATGTTCTTAAACACTCTTTATGAGCTGGACTGTCTTATAATGACAGACGTTAAAATGGAATGTTCTTAAACACTCTTTATGAGCTGGACTGTCTTATAATGGTAAAATGGAATATTCTTAAACACTCTTTATGAGCTGGACTGTCTTATAATGACAGACGTTAAAATGGAATGTTCTTAAACACTCTTTATGAGCTGGACTGTCTTATAATGACAGACGTTAAAATGGAATGTTCTTAAACATTCTTTATTATCTGGACTGTCTTATAATGACAGACGTTAAAATGGAATGTTCTTAAACACTCTTTATGAGCTGGACTGTCTTATAATGGTAAAATGGAATATTCTTAAACACTCTTTATGAGCTGGACTGTCTTATAATGGTAAAATGGAATATTCTTAAACACTCTTTATGAGCTGGACTGTCTTATAATGACAGACGTTAAAATGGAATGTTCTTAAACACTCTTTATGAGCTGGACTGTCTTATAATGACAGACGTTAAAATGGAATGTTCTTAAACATTCTTTATTATCTGGACTGTCTTATAATGATAGACGTTAAAATGGAATGTTCTTAAACACTCTTTATGAGCTGGACTGTCTTATAATGGCAGACGTTAAAATGGAATGTTCTTAAACACTCTTTATAAGCTGGACTGTCTTATAATGGCAGACGTGAAAATGGAATGTTCTTAAACACTCTTTATGAGCTGGACTGTCTTATAATGATAGACGTTAAAATGGAATGTTCTTAAACACTCTTTATGAGCTGGACTGTCTTATAATGACAGACGTTAAAATGGAATGTTTTTAAACACTCTTTATGAGCTGGACTGTCTTATAATGACAGACGTTAAAATGGAATGTTCTTAAACACTCTTTATGAGCTGGACTGTCTTATAATGGTAAAATGGAATATTCTTAAACACTCTTTATGAGCTGGACTGTCTTATAATGACAGACGTTAAAATGGAATGTTCTTAAACACTCTTTATGAGCTGGACTGTCTTATAATGATAGACGTTAAAATGGAATGTTTTAAACACTCTTTATGAGCTGGACTGTCTTATAATGACAGACGTTAAAATGGAATGTTCTTAAACACTCTTTATGAGCTGGACTGTCTTATAATGACAGACGTTAAAATGGAATGTTCTTAAACACTCTTTATGAGCTGGACTGTCTTATAATGGTAAAATGGAATATTCTTAAACACTCTTTATGAGCTGGACTGTCTTATAATGACAGACGTTAAAATGGAATGTTCTTAAACACTCTTTATGAGCTGGACTGTCTTATAATGACAGACGTTAAAATGGAATGTTCTTAAACATTCTTTATTATCTGGACTGTCTTATAATGACAGACGTTAAAATGGAATGTTCTTAAACAGTCTTTATGAGCTGGACTGTCTTATAATGACAGACGTTAAAATGGAATGTTCTTAAACATTCTTTATTATCTGGACTGTCTTATAATGATAGACGTTAAAATAAAATGTTCTTAAACACTCTTTATGAGCTGGACTGTCTTATAATGGCAGACGTTAAAATGGAATGTTCTTAAACACTCTTTATAAGCTGGACTGTCTTATAATGGCAGACGTTAAAATGGAATGTTCTTAAACACTCTTTATGAGCTGGACTGTCTTATAATGACAGACGTTAAAATGGAATGTTCTTAAACACTCTTTATGAGCTGGACTGTCTTATAATGGTAAAATGGAATATTCTTAAACACTCTTTATGAGCTGGACTGTCTTATAATGACAGACGTTAAAATGGAATGTTCTTAAACACTCTTTATGAGCTGGACTGTCTTATAATGACAGACGTTAAAATGGAATGTTCTTAAACATTCTTTATTATCTGGACTGTCTTATAATGACAGACGTTAAAATGGAATGTTCTTAAACACTCTTTATGAGCTGGACTGTCTTATAATGACAGACGTTAAAATGGAATGTTCTTAAACATTCTTTATTATCTGGACTGTCTTATAATGATAGACGTTAAAATAAAATGTTCTTAAACACTCTTTATGAGCTGGACTGTCTTATAATGGCAGACGTTAAAATGGAATGTTCTTAAACACTCTTTATAAGCTGGACTGTCTTATAATGGCAGACGTTAAAATGGAATGTTCTTAAACACTCTTTATGAGCTGGACTGTCTTATAATGATAGACGTTAAAATGGAATGTTCTTAAACACTCTTTATGAGCTGGACTGTCTTATAATGACAGACGTTAAAATGGAATGTTCTTAAACACTCTTTATAAGCTGGACTGTCTTATAATGATAGACGTTAAAATGGAATGTTTTTAAACACTCTTTATGAGCTGGACTGTCTTATAATGACAGACGTTAAAATGGAATGTTCTTAAACACTCTTTATGAGCTGGACTGTCTTATAATGGTAAAATGGAATATTCTTAAACACTCTTTATGAGCTGGACTGTCTTATAATGACAGACGTTAAAATGGAATGTTCTTAAACACTCTTTATGAGCTGGACTGTCTTATAATGACAGACGTTAAAATGGAATGTTCTTAAACACTCTTTATTATCTGGACTGTCTTATAATGATAGACGTTAAAATGGAATGTTCTTAAACACTCTTTATTATCTGGACTGTCTTATAATGATAGACGTTAAAATGGAATGTTCTTAAACACTCTTTATGAGCTGGACTGTCTTATAATGGCAGACGTTAAAATGGAATGTTCTTAAACACTCTTTATGAGCTGGACTGTCTTATAATGATAGACGTTAAAATGGAATGTTCTTAAACACTCTTTATGAGTTGGACTGTCTTATAATGATAGACGTTAAAACGGAATGTTCTTAAGCACTCTTTATGAGCTGGACTGTCTTATAATGACAGACGTTAAAATGGAATGTTCTTAAACCTCTTTATTATCTGGACTGTCTTATAATGATAGACGTTAAATGGAATGTTCTTAAACACTCTTTATGAGCTGGACTGTCTTATAATGATAGACATTAAAATGGAATGTTCTTAAACACTCTTTATGAGCTGGACTGTCTTATAATGGCAGACGTTAAAATGGAATATTCTTAAACACTCTTTATGAGCTGGACTGTTTTATAATGGCAGACGTTAAAATGGAATATCCTTAAAGGATAAAAGTTCAGTGATAGAATACTACGAGTTATGTTATTAATGGTGATAATAAGTTTAGCTATAAAACCAACTGGGCGAAGCTGACACTAAATAATGATTTTGGAATGTATGTTATAAGAGTGAGAGGTAACACTTCATTTCATGACTTCAAAATATTAACTGAGACAGCGTTCTTGTAAAGGGAGATCAAAGGACTGTGGGACAGTGTGAAGATTTTACATTACATTTCAACAACGAACGTATGGAACTCTAATGAGTTTTTGTTTGTTTGTAGTTACATACAAAGTTATACAATGGGTTATCTGAGCTTTGTCTACCACGGCTGTCAAAACACTGTGTTTAGTATTGTACGTTCGCAGGCATACAGCTGTGATACTAGGGGCAGACCTCACATAATAAACGACTATAATTGCAAGGTTACAAAGGTTGAAATGTGTAACATTGTAAATGTTGTAACGTGTTTTGTAGGATGGTTGTAGTTATAACCTGGTAAACATGGTAATATTTAAACATGTTAAAACTGTGTGCATGTTTGTGTTTGTTGGTTTTGCTGTATGGTGATCATTTAGGTTTATTAATAGTGTTGAATGGTTCATTTTGTTGTTAGATAGTGAATTTTATTTTGGTAATTGTGTACAATTATGAAACTGTAATGCAATATTTTACACAAATTGTTAAAACTCGATTCTTATTAAGCGAAACAACATTTATTTCTGGAGCAAAGATTGTAATGTACAGAAAGTTAAATTTTGTCAAGGGTTTTGATATGAACCAAAGAGGTAGAAAACGTATCACCTGCTGGATGGCAAACATAAACTAACGTTTTACGTTGGTTTCACGTTGGTCTTGTGATTTAAAAAATGTTAATTTATATGATTAAACTCATTTCTCTATAAATATTAGCATTTTTCTTAAAACAAACAAACATGCTTTCTAATAAAATGTAAATTAATGTTCCCAGCATCACCTCCAAACAGAATGGTTGATAATATATTTTACCACATCGTTTTAAGTTCGTAACAGTCAATAGCTGTTTTCAGGAAAGCCGTTCAATGGTGTCGTTATCGCAGCCTGAAAGATGAGAACCTGCTCTTTCTGATTCTATTAAATGTAGTTTCTAAAACACACCTTTTCTGTTAATGGTGTTAATCATTGATCATTAAGTTCTAAATGTGAACAGTTACATGTGGTTTGAAACCTTTACTTACGAGTCTGTAAAGCGTAGTTTATAATGTAAAACAAACAACACACACATACACCACCACACCACACAATATACTACACACATACCTTACCACCTCGGTACAATACCCCACCAAATACATACACAATAAATTCACATCATACAACATATCACACCACATACATACACAATAAACATATACCACACAAACATAGATTACGCAAGACACCAAACATACACTAACACAATAGACATGCATCGTACAATATATTATACAATAACACCACACACACACACACACATAAATCACACAACATACTACTCAATACACAAATTCATACAAAACTTTATTTTCGAGCGCGAAAGCTACAACATTCGTATTGCTTTTACTTAATATCCTTTATTATGATCTCAGTCATGCCAGATGGAAAATTAACAGATGGTGCTGGTGTAACACCTTTTGTTGTGATGTCAGTCATACCAGATGGAAAGCTTACAAATGGTGTTGATGTAACGCCCTTTACTCTGTCAGTCATTCCAGATGGAAAATTAACAGATGATGCTGGTGTAACACCTTTGTTGTGATGTCAGTCATACCAGATGGAAGCTCACAGATGGTGCTGGTGTAACACCTTTGTTGTGATGTCAGTCATACCAGATGGGAAGCTCACAGATGGTGCTGGTGTAACACCTTTTGTTGTGATGTCAGTCATACCAGATGGGAAGCTCACAGATGATGCTGGTGTAACACTTTTGTTGTGATGTCAGTCATACCAGATGGGAAGCTCACAGATGGTGCTGGTGTAACACCTTTGTTGTGATGTCAGTCATACCAGATGGGAAGCTCACATATGGTGCTGGTGTAACACCTTTTGTTGTGATGTCAGTCATACCAGATGGGAAGCTCACAGATGATGCTGGTGTAACATCCTTTTTTGTGAGGTCAGTCATGCCAGATGGGAAGCTCACAGATGATGCTGGTGTAACATCCTTTATTGTGAGGTCAGTCATGCCAGATGGGAAGCTCACAGATGATGCTGGTGTAACATCCTTTATTGTGAGGTCAGTCATGCCAGATGGGAAGCTCACAGATGGTGCTGGTGTAACACTTTTTATTGTGATGCCAGATGGAAAAATTACAAATCGTGTTGGTGTAACACCCCTTATTGTGATGTCAGTCATGCCAGATGGGAAGCTCACAGATGGTGCTGGTGTAACACCTTTTATTGTGATGTCAGTCATGCCAGATGGGAAGCTTACAGATCGTGTTGCTGTAATAATGTCATCTATTGAATCCATTTAGAAATAACAATAACTTTAAAAACTTTTACAGTATTATTGATTATTTAATTAGATGAAACTCGTTCTTCTAAAAGACAGACGTGCACGAATCTAATGAATAAAAAGTTCTGATTAAGTTAACTTTTTATTTCTGCACTAAAGACATCTTCGTATCACGTTACAAGAAGTCTCGTAATAATTTTAATCCCAAATTTAGATTCCTATATGAAGTTCCATTAAGAAGAGTATATGGTATAATTCCAACTTTTCCTTGTCTGTTGTACATCACTGTCGCAACACCTGGGTCCTTGCTTTTAATACCCGGGCTCATCAATCGGCTTACAAGAATATAAAAATATCATAACACAGCGTGATATTCACGTTTAAAGACTGTACTTACATAGGATTAAAGATTGTCAGAATTATGGTTTTGTAGCAGTGCTTCAAAATATGAAGTTTGAAGAAGGAAAGGCCTACACCGTGGTAATACTGTGGCGTGCATTAATTCATAAAGATTTATAGTGATACATATATCTCTTATATGTACACATATAAATTGCTGGAAGATACGCTTAAAATGTATACAAATATATATATGTATATGCATAACATCATGGCGTCCTGTGTAAAGCTAAGACAAATATATTTATTGCCTGTTCCTAGAACGCAAAAACAGGTGACTCTGATAATTTGTGTTGCATCACGAATGAGTCAACTTTTATCTTTACACATAGGTTTCATTTTTAACAGGAACAATTCTTTGTTCTTTTAATTCAAACAAGAACATTAGCACACAGTTGTTTCTCCACCGCTTCTAGACTGTGTTTATGATTATTACTCATAATAATCGTTAAACTGGTTGCCAATAAAACTAGCTTTCATCAGGTTATAGACAGTCCTAAGTTCCGTCAGAACTTTCCAGAATGTCACATCACACGCATCAACCCTTCAGTCGTATCGAAAGGAAACCAGCATGGAAATTATATTGTTCAAGTTATACAAATTTGGCTCTGTAAGTTAACTAGCTTAGGCACTATAATAGAGGTTCATATATCTTTAGACAGCTCTTCTGCTGTACGTCTTAAGTTTACCTTTAAGTTACTGAAGATGAAGGCAAGACATACACTGGTTCTGTGAGTTCTGGAATTATGGGTAAAAATAAATATCTGTTTATGTATGAAAGACATCGTTCTTTATTCTGGTAACTTACGAGTATGAACAGTATCTGCAACAACTGGAGGAATGACAGGAAATATTATAATAATTAAACTGAGTTTTTCGCTGGGCAAAAATAAAATCGTGGCGAAAAACATAAAATTGGTAATGAAATCAAAACACAGTGATTTATTAAGTGCACATACTATTTAACAGAACATTTACACTGACTGATAAATACACCATCCTCTCAGAAGAAAATATTCTTAGTCGTAGACAGTTTTAATAGAATTAATTATTAAATGATAAATATAACCTGAGCCATCTTTTCTAAACGGTTATAAGGAAAACAAAGTGACAGGGCAGGTAATAATGTCTTTAAAGTTGATCTCAATGGAGAAGAATAAATACTAAATTATGTAGTTCTACAGTGTCAACCACCAAGCGATAGTTCAGAAATACCACATGAAACAACCTAAGTGGATGTGCATGCATAGTATATGACTCCTCAAAACCACGAACACATACAATAACGGGACAAGCACAATCTATAACTATTAAATATAATAGTTCACAATTAAAACAAAAATATAATAAGTTGTATGTTGAAATACAAAAAGCACATATCTAAAATATAAATAAAATAATGCCATTTAAAGGTAGACTAGACTTGTTGTATATTATCAATTGCATAAACGTGTAAAATACATTTAGTTTTATAGAAAATACAAATGTAAGATGATATAGATACACCTTCCAAACACACACACACAGATATAAGCCTTTACAAAATAATCCAAAACTCTTTTAGTTACAAAAATTTTTTAACTTCCAATGAAAATATTTCAATACTGCTTTTCTAAAAGTGTATTACACTTCTAGAAGTGAATATATTTCAAGATTGCTCCTGGTTGTTAGATCTAATCTGCTAAGCAGAAGAAGAAGTCTATTGAAATGTAATAGAATTGGTAAAAGAGCGAAA
The DNA here is from genome assembly GCF_004210375.1 of Tachypleus tridentatus. Taxonomy (NCBI): domain Eukaryota; kingdom Metazoa; phylum Arthropoda; class Merostomata; order Xiphosura; family Limulidae; genus Tachypleus; species Tachypleus tridentatus. The sequence continues at coordinate 150,964,302 of NC_134832.1, read as the reverse complement.
TGGGTGAAAGGTATCAGAAGCTAAGTTTTGAGCTCTCCATCATGAATAAGGTTACCAATGGAAACGTGTCCATATTTCAGGGATTATTAGAACAGTCATCTGGTTGACACAATCAATCACTGTACGCTTACGGTCATTGACAGATGGCGAGATGAAGTTATGAAGGAGGGCTAGTTATTCATTTCCAGAGCACGTGAGTCAGGCTGCAATGACTACAGCCAACCACTTTAGAACTTTGATAAAGTCTACATTGTGCCATGAATCGTTGTCAAACTTCCAAGGTAAAATAATAGCAGTAGAAGTGTGACTTGTGCAATATGTATATTTTCCTGTATTGAAGAGTGAAATAATGTAATCCAGGAAATGAATGTTTTACATCCAGGTCCCTCTGGTGTCGACGAGGAAAGCTGCTCATCTACTTTGTTGCAACTCTATTTGTGATGAACCTTCTCATCACACCACTCTCTTCTTTCAGCATAATGTACACCACTGAGTAATGAGGATATTGGAAGTTTTCAAGAAACCATTTTGTGAGGCAGGAAAGAAATGATCTAACAAAATTCTCGTCAATTCTACTATGCTAGTGTGGCACGTTTTGCTTAGGACCCTGAGAATGAGAGTATGTGACAGTCTTACATTTTAGAGTTTTACAGTATGGACGAAGGAGTAGCTCTGGATTGTTTCGAATGTCACCAACTTCCAGAACAGGGACACTGTATCTCTTTCTCTTCCTTTCAGTTAAGATGTGATTGAGAATAATGGATGTAAGCTCTGGTAGATGACGTACCACAGTATATCCACTTTATACCAGTATCACGACCGTCAACTTCACGATAGAAGAGAATCACAAGGTGTTTTGAAACCAAAAATGATGGAAACCGGTAAGAGCGGTTTGAGAACATCCGGCCAAACACGAAAATCCAGATTCAATTCAATTTTACTTTTATGAAATAACTTTATGAAAAAATATAAAGTAAAACATATCATTTTTATATCTCATGGTGGTTGTAGCTTTTTTGTTTGTTCACTAGCTTCACACATTATTTCTGTCATACTGACCAGCTCCTTCTGAGTTTTGGCTAGCTTTTATTGGACCTAACAAAGCACTCATGTCCTCTCCGACTGGTCGCTTTGTCTGCATTTACTCCATTTGTTCTCATCACGTTTGCCAAAATCAAGCTTTCTGTCCACTTCATTATTTAGGTAAGGAGGAATGTTTAGAACATGCAGTTACAAAAACTGGTGACCTTGTCAGACATTCTGGGTTCTACTGGTGTCTAGATTATGATGTTGAATCCAGTGTGGAAATCCAAGCAATTATAATTATAATACAGCACAATATAATTATAATACAATACAATATAATTATAATACAATACAATTATAATATAATGCAATATAATTGTAGTACAATACAATAAAATTATAATACAATACAATATACTTGTAATACAATACAATATGCTTGTAATACAATATAATTATAATGCATGCAATACAATATAATTGTAATACAACACAATATACTTTTAATACAATATAATTATAATACAATACAATATAATTGTAACACAATACAATATAATTATAATACAATACAATATAATTATAATATTGCTGGCAATGCTCTTACCTTTTCTGTTTTATAGTTGGTTCTCAGATAATTTGGAATACTAACATTTCTATTATTTTTATTAAGCATAAAGCTACACAAAGGGTTATCTGTGCTGTGCTCACCACGGGTATCGAAACCCGGTTTTAGAAGTATAAGTGCACAGACATACCATCGTGTCACTGGGGGACACTACCATTTCTGAAAGTTGAGCATGGCTTTGAAATTTGCTGGTCCTTGCAGAATCTCACTTCAGAACATCAGGAAACAAAACAAATCAAATTTTGTCTTGTTTTTTTTTTTTCACTTGAACCAGTTTTGGATCATTTCTTAATACAGGATGAAATACACAGCTCATACAGCTAAAGGGTGATAGGTTAAGACCTGACAGCAGTTGGTACAGATACTGGGAGCGGAGGGAGAGATAGCTCGGCTGATCATATTGAGTATCATGATCTTAAGATCGCAATGTAAGACTGATGATGGACTTTAGAGAGTCTGCATGTTGGATATCTCTGTTAGCAAGATATAGTCTTCGTTAATCTTTTCTTTGACTACTGGCAGACCCAGAATAATCCACAAGTGTTCGGAATCTTCAGGATATTATACTAATAAAATGGACAGAAAGCAGTCTTTCATATAAGGTAATACAGTATAGTGAAGCTAACTCTGATTAAAGTGGTTCAGTTTAATGAACACTGAGCTAACAGGCTAAAGTTTTGAGGAATGTGAATGTTTGTTTATCTAATAAGGTAGTGGGTCGGTTTGTTTTTAGGTTTAAACAGTGTGACTGAACAACAACAATCAAAGTGCACCATGGGATAATATTTTAAGTTTTGCTTCAGCATGCACAAAACAACAGTGGCTGATAAAATCTTTTCTAAGCTCCTGTAAACGTCTTAGTTCACTTATTATACAACATACAATTGACAAGTAGATTGATAGATTTTCAACGTCTTTGCTGGGCAGTTGCTTAGCGACAAGCCCCACAAGTTAAATTGGCAATATTTCACTTATAGTGGTTAGTTTTCCGCCATTGTTTGGTTGTTATAAGCAGGATATAGGTTCACTGGGGATAGGAGAAGTAACACTACTAGCTTAGTTTCCTATACAGATAGATGGAGTTGAACTAGCATTTGTATTCATGACTGTGACATTCCTTTTAACGTTATTCTTCCCACATTTTCACTCCTATACAAGCTTAGTAAACTCTGAAAGAACTCCAAATTAATGTCACCTCAGTTTTACACCACACAACTACAAATTGTGCTAAAAACTAAGTAAAGTATTGAGAAGATATAAAATAACTGTTAATTAACTAATGTTTTAATTTCTCTGAAACCAATACCATTTCATGGAAACAAAATAAAACAATGATGAAACTTTGTAAAATGGACGACAACAGCCTATTGTGGTGACACAAGTGTAGAGGACGACGTTTCAAAAGTCTTCCGTCGTCCATTCTACAAAGTTCCATCATGAATACTTTGCCTAAACAATCTATCAAAGATTAAAATGAAACAACGGTTGCATCAAGCCCTTCCTTGGAATAACATGTGAGTTACTTTGCGTAATAACATCTTCTGTGAGTAAACCACTTTATTTATCAATATTTCAATTCTCTAGGTTGAACATATTTTCCAAAAACAACAGTGAAAACATTAGGTAGCTGGATAGCATCCAGTTCTTCCTTGATATAGTACAAGCTGATCAGCTGCATCTATTTTACAGTAGAAATTTGTAAACTCAAAGCATGTCGGTTAAAGATATACACTATGAACAGTTCTGATGGGACAACAAATTTAACGTGATGACATAAGATTTGGTGACTCCTCGCAGTAGGACGGAGCCCAATCTGGCTTTACACTGAAACAAAAACTCACCAACGTAATTTGAAAACATGGCGGTATACCACATTATTTATTCGTGAGGCGACCCCCGTTAGTACAGCGGTATGTCTCCGGATTTACAACGCTAAAATCAGAGGTTCGATTCCCTCGTTGGGCTCAGCATTAAGCCCTTTGTGGCTTTGCTATACGAAAAACAAACAAATATTCGTGAGGCCCAAGACAGCATCCAGAGTTATATTTAAGTTAAACAATTTTAACATTGTCATTAAATCTTCTTTAACAAGAGATTACGTTTTTACTTTATTCGTGGACGTGCTCCTGATAATACGTGGTTAAATTTATCCACTACACGTACTTCGGCAGGATCTTTAAACGTAAATAAAGAGAGTAAATAAAGCCAAAATTAAAAGTAGCAACTATTTTTATCACTTGCTTTTGAAGTTCATATGTCATGCTATGTTGTAGCCTGCAGAGTGTATAATAACTTTCGTGATTCATGACATGCACACGTTTTATTGACCTCTTGAAAACACTAATTGCAGTGTTAAACACTTTACGTGATGTCATATCAGTGTCTTACGATTGGTTGACAGACAATATTGTACTGTATAGTTGTACAAATGGTTGAAACAGGTGGTCATTCCTGAAGAGCGTCGAGCAAGTAAGAAACTAAATTTATTATTACGCTGACATCTAGGAGCATATACCAGGTTCGATTCGCTCCAAAAATTGTAAAATAAATAATCACAACCAAAATTTAGTGGAACTGAGAGACTTTTAAGTTAAAATACAAAATACTGTGTAAATAATTATGTTATTTATTTAAGCATTATCTGTGAAAGACTCAAACTTATGCAAGCTGAATACAATATTATCAGTGAAATAAGTTATCTGTTAGGAAAAACTTAGTGAAACACGGAGTTTTAAAGTATCTATCAAATAATTACTTTACAGTTTACAGAGGAAGGATAACTAACAAATATTTCTGTAATCTTCCTCAGTCATTTATTCTGTACAAGTTACACATAATTCCCATGTTAACTTCAACTGTTCTCAAGACAGCTGGTATGGTTATTAAAACTTCAATTAAAATAAAGTACAGAACAACGTTTCAACCTTCTTAGGTGATCCTCAGATTAAACCTTTTTATTTAAAGTGGGTTTCTCGTCATCATGAGTTACTTTATCACATAATGTTCTGTAGTTAGTTTATTATAAAACACAAAGTAACGAGCTGATATTTTACCACGAAACGTCATTTCATAATTTGTCAAGCTAGAAATAAATATTCTACTACTTTAACGTCACTTATCATCTTGGGAAGTGAAGAGATAAGATTGTATCATGAAACACAATTAGAATAAAATATATAAACTTCTTCTATTTATTGGTTTTCAGTTAAGCGATCATTCTAACTGCTGGTCAGAGAGCCAATCCTGTGATCAATAGATCAATGTTTGTATCTGAACTAATTATCGTAATTAACTTTCTCAGCTGATTCTTCAAGAATCTCCAAATAAATATTTCTAGCTGTTCCACCCTCAATAGCTTGGTGAAGATCACACGTGTGATTCGTCAGTTCCCACCTGAGATCAAATGTGGAAAATGCTCGTTAGTGACCCATGGCTTGTGATTACCAGAATCTTCAATACACATACGTGTGCCACGAAAATGCTATAGTTCGTACCTTTATGGAGTTAATTGTTTGGAATCAGATAATGACTAGTGAGAATGTAACTGAAGAGTTACACTTGTATATACATATGTGAACAATTCTCTGGTTTTAATTTCAAACCTGCGTTTCCCATCCACTGAAAACCCAAATTTCAAGAATTAACTGATATGAAACCAATATGTATCAGTTATTATTCCAGTTCTTACGCTATCAGTGATATCTCCATTAGCCATTCAAAAGTGACAGGTAAATTACACAAGCATACCGAGGAATTAATGTTTACTATCAGTGATATCTCCATTAGCCGTACAAAAGTGACAGGTAAATTACTCAAGCATACCTGGGAATTAATGTTTATTATCCAGTGATATCTCCATTAGCCATTCAAAGTGGCAGGTAAATTACACAAGCATACCTGGGAATTAATGTTTACTATCAGTGATATCTCCATTAGCCATTCAAAAGTGGTAGGTAAATTACACAAGCATACCTGGGAATTAATGTTTACTATCAGTGATATCTCCATTAGCCATTCAAAAGTGGCAGGTAAATTACACAAGCATACCTGGGAATTAATGTTTACTATCCAGTGATCTTGAGTCTATTTTCATGGTCCAGTGTCATGTATCAACGCAATTCACTGTACTTTCCTACCTAAATCAACAAAGGATCTAAAAATACTTTCCTTTTTCTGGACAACCCCTACTGGAGATAACAAGTACTTTCTAAAGATTATGTTATTGCATCGTTCTGTATCACTGCTTTATCATTATGGGCTGTGCTCCCTGTCTTGAGGCACTTGTTTTATAAGATGGGTGTCGTTCACACGACCTCACAAATACACCAGAATTTTCAAAGAGCAACTGATAGAGTTAAAGACATGGTGTTCAATATGAACTCATTCCAAAATCAAAAAGCAATGATCTGAGAACCTCCAGCACCATTCACTCTTGGAAATGAAGAAAGACACAAGATACACATCTAATTACAGTCATGTCTACTCCATTCACTAATCCACTGTTCATTCCAACAGGAAGTTGAATAGCTGATTCGTTATCGTATCACATCAACACCACGACTATGTAGCCACTCGAATGAAAAAGAGATTCATTAAAGTACTGCATGTCTTCTGGACAAGAAACTGTATTTCATCACTTGGTTTTAATGCTACATCAGCTGATGGTGATACATTAGACGTAATCTTCTAAAATCATTTGTGTATTCCTGTAATCTAGTGTTCCCAGACTACATCTGGCTGTTACACAAATTTGAATGAAAATTTCAGCAATAGTTCAACCCCAACGTCTGCATAACCTCTTGTGACCCTCATGTGACTTATTATCTGAAAAATGTTTCTGAACCCCTTAGATATCTATTCCTTCAGTTGGGTGTTTGTTATCTGTTATAATTGGTGACATAGCTCCAGCTAATAAAATTCTCCCATTGGAGGTACCTAACCTTCTTCTCTGTACCACAGGTGATATCAACCACTGGTAGAATTTGATACCATTGGTTGATAATAATCAGAATGCCCTTTAATGGCCTTCCAGTTTTGTTTCAGGAATGAAGATAACAAGATATTTTGCGACCACCAGTTAACCGTGTTTCTTGTGCGTTAAATTTCAAGTTGAAAGATTGCTGTTCAAAGAAATGTCGACAACTAGAGTAAAAAGAACATATAAAACACACGTTAGTAAAAATAGAAAACAAGTACTGGATTTATAACCCAAGATTTCACATTAATACCTTACGCTGACGAGTTCTGTGGTATGTTAATGTTATCAACAGTTACACAGAATTTTCCAAGTGAGTAAATGGAATGTAGAAACAGGACAGAGATAGAAACAAGAGTTAAAAAAAGTGATATGCTTCGATAGTCACACAGAGAAATATGATTCACGAGGACACGTGCACTGGATGAAAAACTAAACGGTGTAGATTCCTAATCCCTGGAAAATATCTGCAATCCGATTAAAACTGATAGAACTAACCACTGTATGGAAGATAGAATTATATTTTATATAAAACGACCTCAGTGCCAAGTATTCCATATCTGGCATGCTTTATCATATTAGTTTGGTTTGTTTTTAATTTCACATAAAGCTTCACGAAGGTTATCTACTCTAGCCGTCCCTAATTTAGTAACACCAGAGGGAAGGCAAATAGTCATCACCATCCACCGCCAACTCTTGGGCTACTCTTTTACTAACGAATAGTGGGGTTGATCGTGACATTATAACGCCCCTACGGCTGAAAGTGCGAGCTTGTTTGGTGCGACGTGAATTACGAGTCGAGTGCCTTAACCACTTTGCCATGCCGGGCCTATCATAGTAGAGTTACTTTATTGAGAGTATGACCAAATATAGGAAGAAATTAGCAAATGTAAAAATCGGTATGTTATTATTATTGCTGGCTGTTTGCTAATGCGCACAACTGTACAATTAGACAACTTTGTTCAGTGCCTGAATTTTAACATTATAAGTTACACTGTTGAACACCCGTGAAAAAGTAATGTTGATATAATTTTTCAGTAAAATAACTAATTTCAAATAATGGTTATAACACAAATAAGTACGAAATATTAGACTGAATAGCTGTCTGTTTTATCTTCCTGGGCAAGTTTTGTACATCAAAAGAACTTATGTAACATTAAAATGTTTCTGTTAGTTTATGGTAGGTAGAAAACTACACAATGGGCTCTGTGCATTTTGCCCATCGCAGGTATCGAAGCTAGAGTTTTAACGTTACAAACCTCTTAATTTTACGCTTTGTTACAATGTTAATTTGGCATTCTCATAGTTTTCTGTAAGAAATGCGAGAGAGGAATAAAAATAACCGTGTTTTCAAATTGAGTTTTTATATACATATATATAAGTGTATAAGTCCTCAAACTAACCACTAGAGAGAATAGGAGAATAAGTGTATTTCAATACAGGTTTACTTTTGCTTTTATATACAATTCTATTTGAACACAACAGAAAAAAATAGCTAATTTAAAACGACACAATACTTTAGAGATTAGTTATATAAGGCTCAAAACAGTGTTCTGATATCAGAAAGGAGTCTACTTAAACAGTGTTCTGATATCAGAAAGGAGTCTACTTAAACAGCGTTCTGATATCAGAAAGAAGTCTACTTAAACAGTGTTCTGATATCAGAAAGGAGTTTACTTAATAACAATTCCGCAAAGTACTCCAGTCGCCTACTTTCAGGATACTCGGTGACGTACACATGAACATCGATAAAAGTATATTGGAGACTTCTACGCCTAAATTACTGTATATTTCTTATTTATTTATCTTGAATAACCCTAACTCACCTACTTTTTTATGCGGTACAACAGAGTAGTTAAAGTATGTACTACAATATAAACGTCAAGTAATGTTGTATAATCGACAACTTTCATTGTGCTGCTACTACAACAACACTGTTAAGGTAAAAACTCAGTCTGTATTTTTGATATAAGGACAGTTCAGAACATTAATTTTATCCATACAGCCTCGATTTGTGAAAATATTCCGGTTACTCTAGGATTATAAAGAAAGTTGTCTATTTATGGTTTCTTCGAGACTACGGAGAAGGTCATTTATCTCCTGGTCTCTCCGAAATTATAGAAGGTTATTTACCTACTTCCTGGTCTTTTCAAAACTAGAGAAAAGGTTATTTACCTACTTCCTGGTCTTTTCAAAACTACAGAGAAGGTTATTTACCTACTTCCTGGTCTTTTCAAAACTACAGAGAAGGTTATTTATTTCCTTGTCCTCCATGACTATAGAAAAAATCATATATCCCCTAGTCTCTCCGTTACTATAAAAGAGGTCACACATCTCCTAGTCTCTCCATGACTATAGAAAAAGTCACACATCTCTTAGTCTCTCCGTGACTATAGAAAAGATCACATATCTCCTAGTCTCTCCGTTACTATATAAAAGGTCATATATCTCCATGTCCCTCCGTGACTATAGAAAAGATCACATATCTCCTAGTCTCTCCGTGACTACAGAAAAGGTCACACATCACTTAGTCTCTCCATCACTACAGAAGAGGTCATATATCTCCTGGTCTCTACGAGAACAAACAAATTGTTTATTTTTTAACCTTCTACTCTTTCCTTTTTATAGTGTTCTTAATGTCAGTGTGAACAATACTTGGTTATATGGAGGGTGTGAAAATACCAGAATTGTTTTAAATTCATTTCACCTTTGTACGTCAAATTAACCAAGGAAGCGTTGTAATTTAACCACTGTGTTTCTGACTCAGTGGGTTCCTTGCTGGATTGTGGAACTGAATTTTTGTAACTTGCACTTCATTATCACACTTTGGGGGCATTACAAGATTAATATTAATATCCTAAACTAACCCAATAATTGATGGTGGATGCTGCTGACAAAATAGGTTTTCTTTGAGTTGTCACATGAAACTTATGGACGACTAGTAGTACATTTAGCTCTTGTGCACTTTTGTGCGAAATCCAACAAACAAAGAAAGTCCAGGTTGATAGAGTAAACATAGATTAGATGGTATATGGAACACAATCAGTAAATAACACATTGTGTTGAGTACTGTAAGTAAATAACACAGTGTGTTGAGTACTGTCAGTAAATAACACAGTGTGTTGAGTACTGTCAATAAATACCACAGTGTATGGAACACAATCAGTAAATAACACAGTGTGTTGAGTACTGTCAGTAAATAACACAGTATATGGAACACAGTCAGTAAATAACACAGTGTATGGAACACAATCAGTAAATAACACATTGTGTTGAGTACTGTCAGTAAATAACACAGTGTATGGAACACAATCAGTAAATAACACAGTGTGTTGAGTACTGTCAGTAAATAACACAGTATATGGAACACAGTCAGTAAATAACACAGTGTGTTGAGTACTGTCAGTAAATAACACAGTGTGTTGAGTACTGTCAGTAAATACCACAGTGTATGGAACACAATCAGTAAATAACACAGTGTGTTGAGTACTGTCAGTAAATAACACAGTATATGGAACACAGTCAGTAAATAACACAGTGTATGGAACACAATCAGTAAATAACACATTGTGTTGAGTACTGTCAGTAAATAACACAGTGTATGGAACACAATCAGTAAATAACACAGTGTGTTGAGTACTGTCAGTAAATAACACAGTATATGGAACACAGTCAGTAAATAACACAGTGTGTTGAGTACTGTCAGTAAATAACAGTGTTGAGTACTGTCAGTAAATAACACAGTGTATGGAACACAGTCAGTAAATAACACAGTGTGTTGAGTACTGTCAGTAAATAACACAGTGTATGGAACACATTCAGTAAATAACACAGTGTGTTGAGTACTGTCAGTAAATAACACAGTGTATGAAACACAATCAGTAAATAACACAGTGTGTTGAGTACTGTCAGTAAATAACACAGTATATGGAACACAGTCAGTAAATAACACAGTGTGTTGAGTACTGTCAGTAAATAACACAGTGTGTTGAGTACTGTCAGTAAATAACACAGTATATGGAACACAGTAAGTAAATAACACAGTGTGTTGAGTACTGTCAGTAAATAACACAGTGTATGGAACACAGTCAGTAAATAACACAGTGTGTTGAGTACTGTCAGTAAATAACACAGTATATGGAACACAGTCAGTAAATAACACAGTGTATGGAACACAGTCAGTAAATAACACAGTGTGTTGAGTACTGTCAGTAAATAACACAGTGTATGGAACACAGTCAGTAAATAATACAGTGTGTTGAGTACTGTCAGTAAATAACACAGTGTATGGAACACAGTCAGTAAATAACACAGTGTGTTGACTACTGTCAGTAAATAACACAGTGTATGGAACACAGTCAGTAAATAATACAGTGTGTTGAGTACTGTCAGTAAATAACACAGTGTATGGAACACAGTCAGTAAATTACACAATGTATAGAACACAATCCGTTCAAATATCATACTAGGTGAAAATCTCCAATTTAGTGTAAAACTAACACAACTATAATAAAGTAAGTTTAGAGACAGTAAAGTATCGGAACGGTTCTAATGAAGTTTAGTTTACTTTCTCCGAGTTAGCGAATTGTTGAAAATAAATATATTCATTTTCTGGGGCTTGATACGTGTTTATGGAATCTTCGAACGCTAGAAATTAAATTCTTTCCGTAAGTTAAAAAGATAAAGAAAACTTAACGTTTCAAGTGTCAGTTGTCGAGCTCTGTAGCGATATTACCAAGTGATTTAATTTAAAACATCAATCGAGAAGAAGTCATGCGAAAATATACTCTGGTTTAAATAACGAAGGCCAAGAAAAATGTACAGATAAAAATCTCAGTTACCTTATAAACTGTTAACGTTTAATTTTAAAATTGTCTACATTAGCAGAATTATCTTTTGTAAGTAAAATATGGCTTTAAAAAATATCAATTTCTCTTTTCACTTCTTCCATCACCATCTAACGAACTAACCTTAACGAGTGTTACAAAATATACGTGAAATTTCGTTAAAGGAGACGTTTCAGTGCTTGTAGAAAAAAAAAAAAATTGTTTTGTTGTGAGGGCTATCTGCGCTATCCGTCCCTAATTTATCAGTGTAAGATTAGAGGAAGACAGCTAGCCATCACCAACCACCGCCAACACCTACATCTAACAACATTATGATTTTAAATTCCACTCATTTTAACTAGTTAACAATCCAGTGAGCTATCGTTTGTTTTGTTTATTCGTTGTCAAACGTAAGGCTACACAATGGGCGAGCTGTGCGCTGACTGTCATCTGTTTGTTATTTTATTCCCAGTAAAGCAAACAAGACTTACTTTCAATTGCTTTGGTTTGTTCTGAATTTTGCGCAAAGCTACACTAGAGCTATCTGCGCTAGTCGTCCCTAATTTGGCAGTGGAAGACTAGAGGGAAGACAGCTAGTTATCATCCTCCACTCACAACTCTTGGGCTACCTTTTTTACCAACGAATAGTAGGATTGACCGTCACATTATAACGGCCCCACGGCTGAAAGGGCCAGCATATTTGGCGTGATGGGGATTTGAACCTGTGACTTTCAGATTACAGTAGAGTGCGTTAACCACCTGGCCATGCCGGGCCCTTTCAATTGCCGCCGTAGATCCAAAAAAAGAAAACCTAGTTAGTTCTGCAAACATAAAGGACAGTGGTTTGTTTGTTTGTTATTAAACACAAAGCTATATAAAAGGCTGTGTTCTGCCAACCGCGGTATCCAAACCGAATTTCTAGCAGTATATGTCCACAGATCATACCGCTATCTCATTGGGGGTCATTGAACAATGAAACAAAATAATAAAAAATAAATTCTTTGTCTGCCTCTGTTAAAAATAAGGTTAAAAATACATGAATAGACGAAATTCTATATGCTGATGAATTACAACAACTTTGAGAAGGATTATTTTATGAGCCAACTTTTAAAAAATACTGGTGCAAGCTATTATGATATATATATATATATATATATATACATTTAATTTAAGTATTTACCAGAAGACTCGTGACGCTGAACTAAAATACAGTAATGTAAGAAGCTAATAATGTTAGTAATAGAGATACTTTCCGAAGTATTTAGAAACAATAACAGATTTTCAATACGAGAAGCATGTGGTCAATTTCAGTTCGTTCAGTGACTGAAGAAGTTATAAAAGTATTCAGATCAAAGTGAGTTATGACATGCTTTCAGTCACGGGTTCTATTAGCCGTGACCGTACAAGTAAGCTTATTTTGCATGTTAGTTTTAGCACATTATCAACTAAACTTCTGTTGAAAGTCAATGTATTTTTTTCACCAAGCAATTTAAACGAACCTGTTCAAGAAAAGATCAATTACAAGAAATCCAATAAACTTCATGGATAAAGTTACTTTTTATATGACATTTGTAATGATAAAACAAAGGATAAAAGATGCATTATTAATTATTTATTGTATTTTATTTTTGTTCTTGTTAAATTGATGTTAAAAATAAAGTATAGAACTTATTGGGAAATAACGTTGAAGCACTATAGTAAATGAAAGGCCGACATACGGGCGACTGTTTGTACTATTTGTAGTATCCATATTTCGTTAAAAATTACAAAAAATTGAACATTTTATAATAAAAGAAAAATGATTTTTTTCCGTAATGTACTGCAGGAAGGATGTTTAGACTGTGGTGATATAAAGTGTAATATTTTTATTATTTATTAAAAGTTGTATTCTTTATTCAAAAAAATTATACTTTCTTTAATAACTCCATTTTTATTACTGTATTTACAAATTACATCAATAAACATATAATGAAACACTCACGTACAGTTCTAGTGAAAGTCATGTCCTGGTTGTGCCAAGACTACTTGCATTTAAAATTATGTTCTGTGATAAAGAAATAGTTGTTGTACACTCTGTAGTTATTTTTACAATTGTTTGAAGCTTGAATACTAAAGTCTGAAATTATTTTATGTATTTGTGCTTGTGATGCCATTCGTTAGATGGTGCAACATTGAATTTATTAGTTCGGCCACATACATAGATACACATATAAATGCTAAGTATAGTAATATTCCCAGTGTTGTTTTCTTTTGGGGATATATGAAACCGTAAGAAGTAGCGGCTTAAATGTTTTATATATTACGCATAACTTGTAGGCGACAACTTAATATATATGATATAGAAAGTAGTAAACTAAACACCCCAGAAATATCAAAATTTACCTTAATACAATATGACTCCCGTTTCAGAATGAACTGGGCTTTATCGTGACCACATCAGAACAACTGGTGCTATTTAGGTAAAGCATGTGAGCTCAGCTGAGGCCGCACTAATGTTTTACCGTTATCACAACATTATAAGTGAGAATGCTTATAGCTGATGCTAAATCCAGAGCTGTACGTACATGAATATGAAATGCGGCCTCATTATTTATTCATACGAGTGTAAGAGCTGATTTACGGATTCAAAACGTGGTCATATAAAGCTATTGAGTAAAACCCACTGTTGAGCAGTGGTGGTGCTGTGAGGAAGCCTTTACTAGAGTCATGAACCACCGTAAGACCGAAGTGTGTTTTAACAGTGGTGGTGCTGCAAGGAAGCCTTTACTAGAGTCATGAACCACCGTAAGACCGAAACGTGTTTTAACAGTGGTGGTGCTGTGAGGAAGCCTTTACTAGAGTCATGAACCACCGTAAGACCGAAGTGTGTTTTAAAGCATGGAAATTTATTCAGTTTAATGTTATTCGTATAATCTGATTTGATGATGACCTAGAAATGTCAAAACGTTGTTCTCTCCTCATCAATAAAAGTGTCAATACCCATACCAGCCGTTCTGAGATACATTTTATTTCAAGTGGGTTCTCGTCATCAAGGATTTTATTTGTTAGTTATATTTTTGTAAGTTTAGTGATTCTGAGGAATTTCGGTGAAGTAGATAAATTTACATTGGAAAGGGGTAACGTGTTTAGTAAAGGATACCACTTTAATTTACACATTGGTATATCCGTACTAACAACATCTAATGATAACGACTGGTAGTGAGAATTGTGTTTGTACTTAAGCACAAAGCTGCACAAATAGCTATTTGTGCTCTGCTCGCCACGGGTATCGAGACCTGGTTTCTAGTGTTGTAAGCCTGCGGACAAGTTACTGTGCCACCGGAGAGCGCTACTGAGACGTCTTCTGGGATCGGTCGTCGTTGTTTGTTACTAAGCACAAAGCTACACAAAAGGCTATGCTAATCACGGGTATCAAAATCTGGTTTCTAGCAGTAGAAATTCGCAGACACATCTGTGCTGATTGTGGGGAGGGGCGGTGTTTTAGAGACGTCTTCGAGGTCAGTATTAAATTCAATCGTAGAAGACGATTACACAGATTTCGTCTTCTGCCTCCAGTTAGACGAGGCTTATCAATTTATTTAATCTCGTTATTACACATCCTGGTGTTGGAGTAACTGGATTGCTGTCTTTTAACTCTGTGACCAGAACTAACACAGAAACAGAGCATTTATTTCTTCACACTTTCCTCTCTTTTTTTTTTTTTCCAAAGCTTGCTCAGCGAAAATCAATCATTTCATTGATAATATCGAACTATGGCTGACATTTCTAAGCTTTGGTTTCCTGAAAAACTAAACAAAGAACAACAAAACACTTCTAAACTTCTTATCGGAATCTTGATCCATACGATAGAACTGTCAGTATTTATTTGAGTTATTCGAACTAATAATTAAAAACAAAATCCTCTGAAAAATATAGTAAGTCTTGCGAATATATCCCAGTGTTTTCCTCCTATGTGGATCAATAGGGCAAGAAAACTGATCTCTGTGTGACCCGAGAAGAGACCTAAGACTAAGATAATAGTGAAAGGTTCTACACTCTGACCGTACTGACCATAATACTGAAAGGTTCTACACTCTGACCGTAATGACCATAATAGTGAAAGGTTCTACACTCTGACCATAATGACCATAATACTGAAAGGTTCTACACTCTGACCGTAATGACCATAATACTGAAAGGTTCTACACTCTAACCGTAATGACCATAACAGTGAAAGGTTCTACACTCTGACTGTAATGACCATAATACTGAAAGGTTCTACACTCTAACCGTAATGACCATAATAGTGAAAGGTTCTACACTCTGACCGTAATGACCATACTACTGAAATGTTCTACACTCTGACCGTAATGACCATAATAGTGAAAGGTTCTACACTCTGACCGTAATGACCATAATACTGAAGGGTTCTACACTCTGACCGTAATGACCATAATACTGAAGGGTTCTACACTCTGACCGTAATGACCATAATACTGAAAGGTTCTACACTCTGACCGTAATGACCATAATAGTGAAAGGTTCTACACTCTGACCGTAATGACCATAATACTGAAAGGTTCTACACTCTAACCGTAATGACCATAATAGTGAAAGGTTCTACACTCTGACCGTAATGACCATAATAGTGAAAGATTCTACACTCTGACCGTAATGACCATAATACTGAAGGGTTCTACACTCTGACCGTAATGACCATAATACTGAAAGGTTCTACACTCTGACCGTAATGACCATAATAGTGAAAGGTTCTACACTCTGACCGTAATGACCATAATACTGAAAGGTTCTACACTCTAATTGTAATGACCATAATAGTGAAAGGTTCTACACTCTGACCGTAATGACCATAATACTGAAGGGTTCTACACTCTGACCGTAATGACCATAATACTGAAGGGTTCTACACTCTGACCGTAATGACCATAATACTGAAAGGTTCTACACTCTGACCGTAATGACCATAATAGTGAAAGGTTCTACACTCTGACCGTAATGACCATAATACTGAAAGGTTCTACACTCTAACCGTAATGACCATAATAGTGAAAGGTTCTACACTCTGACCGTAATGACTATAATACTGAAAGGTTCTACACTCTAACCGTAATGACCATAATAGTGAAAGGTTCTACACTCTGACCGTAATGACCATAATACTGAAGGGTTCTACACTCTGACCGTAATGACCATAATACTGAAAGGTTCTACACTCTGACCGTAATGACCATAATAGTGAATGGTTCTACACTCTGACCGTAATGACCATAATACTGAAAGGTTCTACACTCTAACCGTAATGACCATAATAGTGAAAGGTTCTACACTCTGACCGTAATGACCATAATACTGAAAGGTTCTACACTCTAACCATAATGACCATAATAGTGAAAGGTTCTACACTCTGACCATAATGACCATAATAGTGAAAGGTTCTACACTCTGACCATAATGACCATAATAGTGAAAGGTTCTACACTCTGACCGTAATGACCATAATACTGAAGGGTTCTACACTCTGACCGTAATGACCATAATACTGAAGGGTTCTACACTCTAACCGTAATGACCATAATAGTGAAAGGTTCTACACTCTGACCGTAATGACCATACTACTGAAAGGTTTTACACTCTGACCGTATTGACCATAATAGTGAAAGGTTCTGCACTCTGACCGTAATGACCATAATAGTGAAAGGTTCTACACTCTGACCGTAATGACCATAATACTGAAGGGTTCTACACTCTGACCGTAATGACCATAATACTGAAGGGTTCTACACTCTAACCGTAATGACCATAATAGTGAAAGGTTCTGACCGTAATGACCATAGTAGTGAAAGGTTCTACACTCTGACCGTAATGACCATAATAGTGAAAGGTTCTACACTCTGACCGTAATGACCATAATACTGAAAGGTTCTACACTCTAACCGTAATGACCATAATAGTGAAAGGTTCTACACTCTGACCGTAATGATCATACTACTGAAATGTTCTACACTCTGACCGTAATGACCATAATAGTGAAAGGTTCTACACTCTGACCGTAATGACCATAATACTGAAGGGTTCTACACTCTGACCGTAATAACCATAATACTGAAGGGTTCTACCTCTGACCGTAATGACCATAATACTGAAAGGTTCTACACTCTGACCGTAATGACCATAATAGTGAAAGGTTCTACACTCTGACCGTAACGACCATAATACTGAAAGGTTCTACACTCTGACCATAATGACCATAATAGTGAAAGGTTCTACACTCTGACCATAATGACCATAATAGTGAAAGGTTCTACACTCTGACCGTAATGACCATAATACTGAAGGGTTCTACACTCTGACCGTAATGACCATAATACTGAAGGGTTCTACACTCTAACCGTAATGACCATAATAGTGAAAGGTTCTACACTCTGACCGTAATGACCATACTACTGAAAGGTTTTACACTCTGACCGTATTGACGATAATAGTGAAAGGTTCTGCACTCTGACCGTAATGACCATAATAGTGAAAGGTTCTACACTCTGACCGTAATGACCATAATACTGAAGGGTTCTACACTCTAACCGTAATGACCATAATAGTGAAAGGTTCTGACCGTAATGACCATAGTAGTGAAAGGTTCTACACTCTGACCGTAATGACCATAATAGTGAAAGGTTTTGACCGTAATCACCATAATAGTCAAGGTTCTGACCATAATAGTGAAAGGTTCTGACCGTAATGACCACGGGCTCTTGCTACTCTTCCATTGTTGCCCTATTGGAAAGAATCCTAACTAAAGATCGATGGATGTCCTCCAGCTGTCACGTCCTGTTTACCTTTAGAACAATCGAAACACGTTCGTATGAGATTCAAGTTCGACATACATATATTACGTTACATTTGTTTCTCCTACAAGACACAGGTCCTGACAAAATCTGTTGAGAAATTGAGTTTTCATGCACAGGCTAGCAGTTACATTTGTGTGTAGTTAAGAGCAAAGCTACAACATGCAATATCTTTGCTATGCCGTCGCGAACATTGAAACCTAGAGTTTAGCGTTGTGAACCTTTAGACTTAGTGATGAACCACTAGTCAACGTTTGCGTTACTCCTAAATCTGGTTTAAAATGACGTTTATGTAAATGGCACTTGAATGGTATCTAGTTTTGTCTTTTTTTTTATATATGTTTAAAACAAGCTTCAAGTTGGGGTTATAAGTGTACAAAAGGCTTGAGAACTTAGAAAAATAAAGTGGTATTTCTGTTACAGTTTTTTATCATTTGCTTTCATCCGAATTATTATTGTCGTATTCTCATATCTGACTATATATTGATGTGCCACTTATCACGTTTCTGAAATTAAGACACTATTTTTTACCATTAAGAGTTGCTTTATAATCACAGTGAATTTTATTGTAAAGTTTGGAAATTTAACCATTTGTTTGAAGTAAAAACTACTTTTTACAATCACCGTATTCCAGTAAGTGATGAAGGATTAGATATAGAGGTACTATGTAAGTAAGTGATGAGGGACTAGATATAGAGGTACTGTGTAAGTAAGTGATGAGGGATTAGTTATAGAGGCACTATGTAAGTAAGTGATGACGGATTAGATATAGAGGCACTATGTAAGTAAATGATGAGGGATTAGATATAGAGGTACTATGTAAGTAAGTGATGAGGATTAGATATAGAGGTACTATGTAAGTAAGTGATGAGGATTAGTTATAGAGGTACTATGTAAGTAAGTGATGAGAAATTAGATATAGAGGCACTATGTAAGTAAGTGATGAGGATTAGATATAGAGGTACTGTGTAAGTAAGTGATGAGGATTAGTTATAGAGGCACTATGTAAGTAAGTGATGAGAAATTAGATATAGAGGTACTATGTAAGTAAGTGATTAGGATTAGATATAGAGGTACTATGCAAGTAAGTGATGAGGATTAGTTATAGAGTGCACTATGTAAGTAAGTGATTAGGGATTAGTTATAGAGAGGCACTATATAAGTAAGTGATGAGGGATTAGATATAGAGGTACTATGTAAGTAAGTGATGAGGATTAGATATAGAGGTACTATGTAAGTAAATGATGAGGGATTAGTTATAGAGGCACTATGTAAGTAAGTGATGAGGATTAGATATAGAGGCACTATGTAAGTAAGTGATGAGGGATTAGATATAGAGGTACTTTGTTGTAGCCTCAATAACAATATTTCATAATGACCATGCTCTATTAACGAATCAATTTTTTAACAGCTTCGAATTAAACCTGAGATAATTTTATATTATGTGCACAATGACACTTATCTTTCTTTTGTCAAGTAAACTTCTAGTAGCACTTTTGTTTATTACACTATTAACATATATTTTCAAATTTGTAAAAGCTACCTCCCATTTTAAACCACAATACAACATAATAATGTTACATAGAACTGAAGCTATTTTTGTTTGTCTTTATAACACAACCGATATAATGTATTTAAAACAGCATCTTATATTGATATTTAACAGTAAGATATAGGTTAAATATCGATTTTCTTATGTCTTAGGTTCTGCTTTCTTTACGTTAAACTCCTAATTTCCTATAGTCTTTATCTTCATTTTTATATTTATTTTCATCTTCAAACACCTAATTTTCGTAAGTTTTTATCTTCCTCACTACACACTTTATTTTGATATGCCTGTATTTTTATTGTTAAACATCTATTTTTCGAAAATCTTTATTTTCTTTGTCAAACAAGTAATTTTCGTATGTCTTTACTTTCATTCTTAAATGGCCTGGAATGGCCAAGCGCGTAAGTCGTGCGACTCGTAATTCGCGGGTTCGTGCCCGCGTCGCGCTAAACATGCTCACCCTCCCAGCCGTAGGGGCGTATAATGTGTCGGTCAATCCCACTATTCGTTGGTAAAAGAGTTGGCGCTGGGTGGTGATGACTAGCTGCCTTCCCTCTTGTCTCACACTGCTAAATTAGGGACGGCTAGCACAGATAGCCCTCGAGTAGCTTTGTGCAAAAAGAAACACACAATCATTCTTAAACACCTAATTCTCAGTAATCTATATTTTTATTATTTTCGGTAATTTTTATTTTCATTGTTAAACACCTAATTTTCTGAATTCTTTATGTACATCATTAAAAACCTTATTTCCAGCAGTATTTTTTATTGTTATTTATAAACCTTATTTTCGGTAGTATTTATTCCCATTGTTAAAAACCTAATTTTCGGTTGTCTATATTTTCATAGTTAAACAACTAATTTTCGGTAGTCTATATTTTTACCATTAACACAAATGATATCGTAACACGCCCAGAAATTGATTAGACGTGAGAAAATATATTCTCTGGAGAAAACAACGTTAGTTTTCAAACTTTAACTGAAGACTATTTATCTTAAGTTTTGATGTCTGGAAAAGTTTTTAATATTTAACTAAAGAAGTGGCTACTGGGAGTTGAAATACAAATTCGAATTTGTAACTTAAAAAAACAAATTACTAATTGAACGAAAGTGATATATGAGATTTTATATTGAAGGAAAAAAAGCCTTCTGAACGGCAGCGCCATTTAACATAACGGTTCTTAAATTGACTAATTCCTGACGCAATAGAATGTAATAATTTGATACTTGGTCGTATATGAATTGGAATAAAAAATATTTATTTGCACGTTATTAATAACTGCAAAATAAAATTGTTCATGGACAAAACCTGAAAGCGTAAAAATAACAATAATGTAAGATGCTCCAAGATACTCATAATACATTCTGTTGTCGAGTGCTTATTTAAATACAAAACAACGATATATCCATACGTCATCAAACTAATAAATTCTTCAACCATTTGTCACGAGAGATAGGAGTGATATATTTGGTCCAATGTGATACTTTATTTTTGTAAAATAAAACAGTTAAGTAAAGAGATATATTCGTTGTACTGTTTGTTAAATATGTCTACATAAAACACTTTAGAATATTTCTGTTATCTTAAAATAAAATCACGCTGTTTTTCCCTAAACTTTAATCTGTCAAAAGAAAAAAATGGTTAAAGTACAAAAAAATTGGCTTTATTGGCTAAGTATTTAGTATCTTAAACTAAATGATAACCTTACAAGCTAAGTTTGCTTCTCTCATCTTTATATTAAATTAGTATCTTAAACTAAATGATAACCTTACAAGGTAAGTCTGCTTCTCTCATCTTTATATTAAATTAGTATCTTAAACTAAATGATAACCTTATAAGCTAATTCTGCTTCTCTCATCTTTATATTAAATTAGTATCTTAAACTAAATGATAACCTTACAAGCTAAGTCTGCTTCTCTCATCTTTATATTAAATTAGTATCTTAAACTAAATGGTAACCTTACAAGGTAAGTCTGCTTCTCTCATCTTTATATTAAATTAGTATCTTAAACTAAATGATAACCTTAAAACTAAGTCTTCTTCTCTCATCTTTATATTAAGTTAGTATCTTAAACTAAATGATAACCTTACAAGCTAAGTCTGCTTCTCTCATCTTTATATTAAATTAGTATCTTAAACTAAATGATAACCTTAAAACTAAGTCTGCTTCTCTCATCTTTATATTAAGTTAGTATCTTAAACTAAATGATAACCTTACAAGGTAAGTCTGCTTCTCTCATCTTTATATTAAATTAGCCCATGAAAAATGACGTAGCGAGTACGATCAATTACACCTCAAAGCATACCATAGCTAATTAAAATAAATAAATTTTGTGACGTCAAATTGGTGACAATGTAACCAAAAACTGTAACCTTAGAGACGTCCAACATGTTGAACAGGACACACGAAAGGCTGTGACTTTGTAAACAGACACTATCGTATTTAATCACATGAAATAGACCGAAGTTGGTGACTGTGTGAACAAAAAGAAAGAGTTGTAAGCAATCATTGATCAAATTTGTATAAACCAAAGCAGATGACCAGCTTAAAATGGCTTGAGTTCAGAGTAATAAACATGGAGTTGTGCAGAATCTATCAGATATAATGATTAACGTATTAAGAGAGCGTGTATGATATTCTAAGGTTTACTACTTCTGAGTACTTGTGCGTATGAAATTAATCAAGGTATTTGAAAGAAAATGATTATAAGAAAAAATAAAGAAATAAACCACAAAGCAAGTTTACAATCCACGAATGAGAGATTATATACAGTCCAGGCCACTTGGAAATGTCATCCACAAAAATGTCTTATGAGTTTTTAGTGGCATTCAACGTTACTCAATATATTGAAGTTATCATGTGATACAACAACATTCCGTTTAGTTCTGCTCAGTTTCCAAGCTCATTCGTATAATGAAGAAATAAAATAGCAGACCAGGCTTAACTTTACTTCATGAAATTACTGCATATTCTCGAGTTGTTAAAAAACCTTTATTGTGTCTACAGTTCCTGATTTTAGAGTCTAGTCTAAAATATTGACTATCATAATGATCAGTAGGTAGATCGTCAAAAGACCAGTTCTATTCTGGAATTCTATTTTTTTTTTTCAATTTAACAGGGGCCCAGCATGGCCTAGCGCGTAAGGCGTGCGACTCGTAATCCGAGGGTCGCGGGTTCGCGCCCGCGTCGCGCTAAACATGCTCGCCCTCCCAGCCGTGGGGGTGTATAATGTGACGGTCAATCCCACTATTCGTTGGTAAAGAGTAGCCCAAGAGTTGGCGGTGGGTGGTGATGACTAGCTGCCTTCCCTCTAGTCTTACACTGCTAAATTAGGGACGGCTAGCACAGATAGCCCTCGAGTAGCTTTGTGTGAAATTCCCAAACAAACAAACAAACAATTCAACAGACTAAATATTTCACAACTAGATCAAGTTTTAGTCAGAGCAAGGAGTTAAGGAACAAATATAAATGGACACTTCATTACGCCCGATTTTGTTTGAAATCACAATTAACTATATTGTCCGAGTAGTCAGAAAATCTGATGACATTATATTAAATAAACTGTAAGGAATGGTATAAGTGTAATTCTTTCCAAAGTGTTATTCTAGAAATCAAAACTAGGCTTAGCGTGCCTTTCCTTAGTTGTATATTACTATCTGTCTGAACTATCTATCATACAGGGTGGCCCGTAAGTCCCTACCCATCCATATGTTATAATGTAAAATTCACTAATACTAATGATGAGTTGAAGGCAGCTGTTACCGCGACATTTGGAACAATAACCCCTGCTATGTTGAGGAAAATGTCTCACAGAACATGGCGTCGCATAATATTATGCAGCGAGAATGAGGGACAGCACACAGATACACTGAATACATAAGATATATGGATGGGTAGGGACTTATGGGCCACCCTGTAGAATGACAGAACAGTTATGCTCACCATAGTGATGTCCTAAGAACGTAAATTAGACATAGCAAACACTTTTGACTGTTGTTTTACTAATGAAAACATTAGACGAGATGGTAGTAACAGTTATTGTTTCGAGATGTGAAAAATACACAGAACAATTTCTATTTTAGTGATACTATTATTATTAGTAGGCCCGAAATGCTTTATTTAAAACCAGCTGACAAAATTTTAGGATCCTCCATCAACTTTATTTTTCTTCGAAAATGTTAATTCTTGGACAGCTGGTATGCTCTTATTTCAGCTTGCATGTGTAGGAACAATAAACACAGTTTCTTTATTTGTCTTTATATTAAAATAATTAGAATATTCACAATTAAACATGAATAGTTGGTATTTCTTTGTTTGATGACAGAAATACCGGAATTATATGAACGCACAATGAGCTAAATGTAGATAAACGGCTAGCATTCCTGGCATATGAATCCGAGGATCTATGGTTCTCGTCCCATTTCCCACAAACGTGTTTCATGTTTTAGGACCCCAGATGTGCTTTCAAAGTGGCAATGAAATCTTACATCACAGTAGCCTAGAAGTTGGCGGTTAGTGCTTTTAACTAGTTATATTTCCTCCAATATTCGAGCTCAAAATAAAGAACTTCAACTCGCAGGTAAGCCTTTTATAGTTTTCGAGTAAAACTCTGGATCAAATAATCTTAACAAAATCTTTTTAAGTCCGTCATGTCTAGTAAAGCATTTGTTATTTAACAAGTCGATAACACGTCTTCAGAAACACATAAAGTGACTAGTTAGATATTTTTGTACTAAACTCTGTAGTGGGCCCGGCATAGCCAAGCGCGTTAATGCGTGCGACTCGTAATCCGAGGGTCGCGGGTTCGCATCCCCGTCGCGCCAAACATGCTCGCCCTTTCAGCCGTGAGGGCGTTATAATGTGACTGTCAATCTCACTATTAGTTGGTAAAAGAGTAGCCAAAGAGTTGGTGGTGGGTGGTGATGACTAGCTGCCTTCCCTCTAGTCTTACACTACTAAATTAGGGACGGCTAGCACAGATAGCCCTCGTGTAGCTTTGCGCGAAATTCAAAACAAACAACTCTGTAGAAATAAAAGAAATCTATTTCATTTAATATCCAGTTATTTAAATATATTTATTGTAATAGCAGTAGTAAGTTCGAAATGCTTAAAAAGCGAGGGTTAAATTTCTTGGATACATTTGAACGTTTTGTTTCCCTTCGCTAAACCCGTTCAAAGTCCTTACAAAGCGACGTTTGTTTGTTTTGAATTTTGTGCAAGACTATACGGGGGTCATTTGCGCTAGCCGTCCCTAATTTAGCAGTATAAGATTGGAGTAAAGGCAGCTTGTCACCACTACCCACAGCCAACTCTTAGGATACTCTTTTACAAATAAATAGTGGGATTGACTGTATCATTATAACGCGCCCACGGCTAAAAAAGATAGCATGTTTGGTGCGACGGACGGAGATTCAAACTCGCGAACCTTGGATTGCGAGTCGAACGCTCTAAACACCTGGCCATGCCAGAGCCCCTTACGAAGTGAATTACGCTAATTTAACTTGCAACAACAACCGCAGCGAATTGTTATGTGATTTATCTGTAAATACAAACTAAACTAGTTTAGGACTTTGTGTTAAAGATAATTCTAGTTAAAATATTGAATGACTATCGTTACTGTCTACACACGATTTGTCTACAAAGAGTTAACATTCCTGAGAATAATCCGCTGAGGGTTGTAGAACGTTGTCAGTATTTCACGAATCGTCATAAAATTACCCATTCACACAACAGTTTAAAGGCCTTTGAATATCATTACTAGTAACCTTTTCTAGTTTAACCTTACTACATTTCCGTATATTAATTAATTAATAATAATGGAACATACATTATTGATTAAATAACATTAAAAGTGTTTGAAAACCTTTCTCTTTTTCTGAACCTAAAATTGGACATTACTTAAGGGATGACTTGATATATATGCACACACACGATGCTAAAACCAAGGTTTCGGTTATCCGTGGTAAAAAAGAGTGCAGAAGGTCCATTTTGTAGCTTTCCATCAAGAAAACATCAAAATTAAAATATTTATCTGTATAAACATTTATAGAGAACAAACTTTACGTTTCAGATGTATGATATATATATATATTTATTTTATCTCAACTAATATACAACAATAAAAAATTAATATCAAACAGTTGTGTATGTTAACCCTGAAAAAGTTTCAAATGCGAAATTTAACCAAAATTATATGTATATATTTTAAAGGTCGTTTTTCTAAAGTTTTTATCAAAATGTGTAAATCTTTTCAGTATGAAAGATATTATATTTACGTTTATTAGTTTTCTTTTTAAATTCACTTGTTTCGTAGATAAACGATGTATGTTTTTATTGCGAGAATTGTTTTGCATTGTTAGATTAATATATACACTTCGGATTATCGTAAAACTCCTAAACTGTTCAACAATATGAAATAAAATTAGGTTTTCAATTTCTTCCCGTACTTATGATATATGGGTATAGGATATACATTTTTATTTCGATGATCATTGTTAGGTTAGTATACTCTTCGAAAAAAGAAACGCAAAAGGGATATTTTTGTTATTTTAAAGAGAAATATATGTAATAACGTTACAAGCTCAGAGTATGTGATGTTACACGTGTTAAGGCACTGATTGTCAGACCAAATTGACAATAAAAGTTGTGCACTTTGAAAACGGAGGAAAACATCGGATTTTTCGCAAAAACGCATGCGTGTCGAATAAATTTGTTTGAGAGATCTGCATGTTCTGCAAGTGCAACATGTGCAAAATCCCTATAAAAGTGACGGGTTTACGGTTTCCATAGCTCAGTGTTAAGCAACCGACACGCAATACAGTTACGCCAAGACTGACTGAAGCACAACGCAACAACGCCATTGGTCGCTTGGAAGCAGGCGAATCTCGATCAGATGTTGCCAGAGCTGTGAATGTCCACCCAAGCACCATCACAAGGCTATGGAATCGTCACCAACAACATGGATCAACTCGGGACCGTCCACGATCTGGCACAAGATCGCAACATCCGGTTACGTCACCTTTGGGATAGGACCACCACTGCGACGTCTGCTGCCTCAACCATATCAGGGCTGCGTGAGATATCCGATCAGACCGTACGCAACCGTCGACGAGATTCTTAGGCCCCATGTGCAACCCATCATGGTGAACGTCAACGACGTTTTTCAACATGACAACGCCCGTCGCCACACAGCCAGACTCACCACTGTCTTCTTGAGACACCACAACATCAACGTTCTTCCCTGGCCCTCCAGATCATCAGATTTAAACCCCATCGAACATCTTTGGGACAAGTTGGACCGACGTCTGCGACGGCGACAACCTCAACCGCAGACTCTACCTCAGCTTGCAGCAGCTTTGCAGGTTGAGTGGACAGCCATTCCACAGGATGTGATTCGTCATCTCATCGCTTCCATTGGCAGGAGATGCCAAGCAGTTATTGGTGATCACGGGGGGCATACTCGTTTTTGACGTTGAGTGACGTTAAACTTCACCTAGTGAGCGTGGACTTCGTCTTTGCAGACTTTGGATGTTCAGCAGTGAATGTGCAAAGTTTCACACATGTCATACAGAACTACCCGGAATAAACTTGTTAACAATGTGTCTCATATTTTGCCTTTTGCGTTTCTTTTTTTTTGAAGAGTATATTTATGGTTAGTCTGGTCAATCTTTTGTAGATGTTGTTGGATTTACGGGCGAAAATAAACAGGGATTTTTTTGCCAAATAACGAACATGCTCACATTATAATCCTTTGTTTCATGGTATTGAATACTCTTAGTACTGCTATTCGTACATTTTATTAATTGGATTAATTACTGACTTAATTTTACATTCTGATCTGTGTCGGTGGCTTTATTTAATCAGATGACATTTAAAACTGTTCCTGAATTGATTTCCAATTATTATTTCAACTCGTATCATGCGATATATGTTACGTAACATAGAGAAAGCTCCAGATGGTTGCATCAGTAAACTTCATTGGTACCACAACATCTATGTTTATCTGAAATAATGTCATAAATATTTATAGACGTCGGAATAGAAGTGAATTATAAAAAATGTCTTCCAGTGGACTCATGAAATGCCATGTCAAACTTTTCTAAATTTAGAATTTCCACTACATGCCGAAAAGAATACACAATAAAATGAATTTTCTTTGCTATCATAAACACTTTATCAATTACAGAAAGTTTCAGACATTGGTCAGATGAAATATTTACCCTATAAACAACAACTTCTCTTGACTGGCGTCACTCCACTTTGAGTATCAGAACCAATGGCCACTTTCCGCACAATAACAATTTATTATTCTTACAGAATAAACACCTTCAACGCTTATACATCTTTATACTCGGACATACAAATAACACTAAAGTATTTCCACATTACAATGATGATCGGTTTGGTTTCTATTGAATTTCGCGCAAGGCCACACGAGGGCTATTTGCGCTAGCGGTCCCTAATTCAGCAGTAAAAGACTAAAGGGAAGGATACTAAACACTTTCATCCACCTGTGTATAAACATATACTAAACACTTTCATCCACCTGTGTATAAACATATACTAAACACTTTCATCCACCTGTGTATAAACATATACTAAACACTTTCATCCACCTGTGTATAAACATATACTAAACACTTTCATCCACCTGTGTATAAACATATATACTAAACACTTTCATCCACCTGTGTATAAACATATACTAAACACTTTCATCCACCTGTGTATAAACATATACTAAACACTTTCATCCACCTGTGTATAAACATATACTAAACACTTTCATCCACCTGTGTATAAACATATACTAAACACTTTCATCCACCTGTGTATAAACATATACTAAACACTTTCATCCACCTGTGTATAAACATATACTAAACACTTTCATCCACCTGTGTATAAACATATACTAAACACTTTCATCTACCTGTGTATAAACATATACTAAACACTTTCATCTACCTGTATATAAACATATACTAAACACTTTCATCCACCTGTGTATAAACATATACTAAACACTTTCATCCACCTGTGTATAAACATATACTAAACACTTTCATCCACCTGTGTATAAACATATACTAAACACTTTCATCCACCTGTGTATAAACATATACTAAACACTTTCATCCACCTGTGTATAAACATATACTAAACACTTTCATCTACACCTGTGTATAAACATATACTAAACACTTTCATCCACCTGTGTATAAACTTTCATCTACCTGTGTATAAACATATAAAACACTTTCATCCACCTGTGTATAAACATATACTAAACACTTTCATCCACCTGTGTATAAACATATACTAAACACTTTCATCCACCTGTGTATAAACATATACTAAACACTTTCATCCACCTGTGTATAAACATATACTAAACACTTTCATCCACCTGTGTATAAACATATACTAAACACTTTCATCCACCTGTGTATAAAAAACATATACTAAACACTTTCATCCACCTGTGTATAAACATATACTAAACACTTTCATCCACCTGTGTATAAACATATACTAAACACTTTCATCCACCTGTGTATAAACATATACTAAACACTTTCATCCACCTGTGTATAAACATATACTAAACACTTTCATCCACCTGTGTATAAACATATACTAAACACTTTCATCCACCTGTGTATAAACATATACTAAACACTTTCATCCACCTGTGTATAAACATATACTAAACACTTTCATCCACCTGTGTATAAACATATACTAAACACTTTCATCTACCTGTGTATAAACATATACTAAACACTTTCATCCACCTGTGTATAAACATATACTAAACACTTTCATCCACCTGTGTATAAACATATACTAAACACTTTCATCCACCTGTGTATAAACATATACTAAACACTTTCATCCACCTGTGTATAAACATATACTAAACACTTTCATCCACCTGTGTATAAACATATACTAAACACTTTCATCCACCTGTGTATAAACATATACTAAACACTTTCATCCACCTGTGTATAAACATATACTAAACACTTTCATCCACCTGTGTATAAACATATACTAAACACTTTCATCCACCTGTGTATAAACATATACTAAACACTTTCATCCACCTGTGTATAAACATATACTAAACACTTTCATCCACCTGTGTATAAACATATACTAAACACTTTCATCCACCTGTGTATAAACATATACTAAACACTTTCATCCACCTGTGTATAAACATATACTAAACACTTTCATCCACCTGTGTATAAACATATACTAAACACTTTCATCCACCTGTGTATAAACATATACTAAACACTTTCATCCACCTGTGTATAAACATATACTAAACACTTTCATCCACCTGTGTATATACTAAACACTTTCATCCTGTGTACCTGTATATAAACATATACTAAACACTTTCATCCACCTGTGTATAAACATATACTAAACACTTTCATCTACCTGTGTATAAACATATACTAAACACTTTCATCCACCTGTGTATAAACATATACTAAACACTTTCATCCACCTGTGTATAAACATATACTAAACACTTTCATCCACCTGTGTATAAACATATACTAAACACTTTCATCCACCTGTGTATAAACATATACTAAACACTTTCATCAACCTGTGTATAAATAAACATATACTAAACACTTTCATCCACCTGTGTATAAACATATACTAAACACTTTCATCAACCTGTGTATAAACATATACTAAACACTTTCATCCACCTGTGTACATATACTAAACACTATAAACATATACTAAACACTTTCATCCACCTGTGTATAAACATATACTAAACACTTTCATCCACCTGTGTATAAACATATACTAAACACTTTCATCCACCTGTGTATAAACATATACTAAACACTTTCATCCACCTGTGTATAAACATATACTAAACACTTTCATCCACCTGTGTATAAACATATACTAAACACTTTCATCCACCTGTGTATAAACATATACTAAACACTTTCATCCCTGTGTACCTTTCATCATCCACCTGTGTATAAACATATACTAAACACTTTCATCCACCTGTGTATAAACATATACTAAACACTTTCATCCACCTGTGTATAAATACTAAACACTTTCATCCACCTGTGTAAACACTAAACACTTTCATCCACCTGTGTATAAACATATACTAAACACTTTCATCCACCTGTGTATAAACATATACTAAACACTTTCATCCACCTGTGTATAAACATATACTAAACACTTTCATCCACCTGTGTATAAACATATACTAAACACTTTCATCCACCTGTGTATAAACATATACTAAACACTTTCATCATATACTAAACACCTGTGTATAAACATATACTAAACACTTTCATCCACCTGTGTATAAACATATACTAAACACTTTCATCCACCTGTGTATAAACATATACTAAACACTTTCATCCACCTGTGTATAAACATATACTAAACACTTTCATCCACCTGTGTATAAACATATACTAAACACTTTCATCCACCTGTGTATAAACATATACTAAACACTTTCATCCACCTGTGTATAAACATATACTAAACACTTTCATCCACCTGTGTATAAACATATACTAAACACTTTCATCCACCTGTGTATAAACATATACTAAACACTTTCATCCCTGTGTACCTGTGTATAAACATATACTAAACACTTTCATCCACCTGTGTATAAACATATACTAAACACTTTCATCCACCTGTGTATAAACATATACTAAACACTTTCATCCACCTGTGTATAAACATATACTAAACACTTTCATCCACCTGTGTATAAACATATACTAAACACTTTCATCCACCTGTGTATAAACATATACTAAACACTTTCATCCACCTGTGTATAAACATATACTAAACACTTTCATCCACCTGTGTATAAACATATACTAAACACTTTCATCCACCTGTGTATAAACATATACTAAACACTTTCATCCACCTGTGTATAAACATATACTAAACACTTTCATCCACCTGTGTATAAACATATACTAAACACTTTCATCCACCTGTGTATAAACATATACTAAACACTTTCATCCACCTGTGTATAAACATATACTAAACACTTTCATCCACCTGTGTATAAACATATACTAAACACTTTCATCCACCTGTGTATAAACATATACTAAACACTTTCATCCACCTGTGTATAAACATATACTAAACACTTTCATCCACCTGTGTATAAACATATACTAAACACTTTCATCCACCTGTGTATAAACATATACTAAACACTTTCATCCACCTGTGTATAAACATATACTAAACACTTTCATCCACCTGTGTATAAACATATACTAAACACTTTCATCCACCTGTGTATAAACATATACTAAACACTTTCATCCACCTGTGTATAAACATATACTAAACACTTTCATCCACCTGTGTATAAACATATACTAAACACTTTCATCCACCTGTGTATAAACATATACTAAACACTTTCATCCCTGTGTACCTGTGTATAAACATATACTAAACACTTTCATCCACCTGTGTATAAACATATACTAAACACTTTCATCCACCTGTGTATAAACATATACTAAACACTTTCATCCACCTGTGTATAAACATATACTAAACACTTTCATCCACCTGTGTATAAACATATACTAAACACTTTCATCCACCTGTGTATAAACATATACTAAACACTT
Organism: Tachypleus tridentatus; assembly: GCF_004210375.1. Lineage (NCBI taxonomy): Eukaryota > Metazoa > Arthropoda > Merostomata > Xiphosura > Limulidae > Tachypleus > Tachypleus tridentatus. Next base: position 150,931,744 of record NC_134832.1, on the reverse strand, counting down.
TCATCCACCTGTGTACACTTTCATCCACTGTGTATAAATAAACATATACTAAACACTTTCATCCACCTGTGTATAAACATATACTAAACACTTTCATCCACCTGTGTATAAACATATACTAAACACTTTCATCCACCTGTGTATAAACATATACTAAACACTTTCATCCACCTGTGTATAAACATATACTAAACACTTTCATCCACCTGTGTATAAACATATACTAAACACTTTCATCCACCTGTGTATAAACATATACTAAACACTTTCATCCACCTGTGTATAAACATATACTAAACACTTTCATCCACCTGTGTATAAACATATACTAAACACTTTCATCCACCTGTGTATAAACATATACTAAACACTTTCATCCACCTGTGTATAAACATATACTAAACACTTTCATCCACCTGTGTATAAACATATACTAAACACTTTCATCCACCTGTGTATAAACATATACTAAACACTTTCATCCACCTGTGTATAAACATATACTAAACACTTTCATCCACCTGTGTATAAACATATACTAAACACTTTCATCCACCTGTGTATAAACATATACTAAACACTTTCATCCACCTGTGTATAAACATATACTAAACACTTTCATCCACCTGTGTATATAAACATATACTAAACACTTTCATCCACCTGTGTATAAACATATACTAAACACTTTCATCCACCTGTGTATAAACATATACTAAACACTTTCATCCACCTGTGTATAAACATATACTAAACACTTTCATCTACCTGTGTATAAACATATACTAAACACTTTCATCTACCTGTGTATAAACATATACTAAACACTTTCATCCACCTGTGTATAAACATATACTAAACACTTTCATCCACCTGTGTATAAACATATACTAAACACTTTCATCCACCTGTGTATAAACATATACTAAACACTTTCATCCACCTGTGTATAAACATATACTAAACACTTTCATCCACCTGTGTATAAACATATACTAAACACTTTCATCCACCTGTGTATAAACATATACTAAACACTTTCATCCACCTGTGTATAAACATATACTAAACACTTTCATCCACCTGTGTATAAACATATACTAAACACTTTCATCTACCTGTGTATAAACATATACTAAACACTTTCATCCACCTGTGTATAAACATATACTAAACACTTTCATCCACCTGTGTATAAACATATACTAAACACTTTCATCCACCTGTGTATAAACATATACTAAACACTTTCATCCACCTGTGTATAAACATATACTAAACACTTTCATCCACCTGTGTATAAACATATACTAAACACTTTCATCCACCTGTGTATAAACATATACTAAACACTTTCATCCACCTGTGTATAAACATATACTAAACACTTTCATCCACCTGTGTATAAACATATACTAAACACTTTCATCCACCTGTGTATAAACATATACTAAACACTTTCATCCACCTGTGTATAAACATATACTAAACACTTTCATCCACCTGTGTATAAACATATACTAAACACTTTCATCCACCTGTGTATAAACATATACTAAACACTTTCATCCACCTGTGTATAAACATATACTAAACACTTTCATCCACTAAACACTGTGTATAAACATATACTAAACACTTTCATCCACCTGTGTATAAACATATACTAAACACTTTCATCCACCTGTGTATAAACATATACTAAACACTTTCATCCACCTGTGTATAAACATATACTAAACACTTTCATCACCTGTGTATAAACATATACTACACTTTCATCCACCTGTATAAACATATACTAAACACTTTCATCCACCTGTGTATAAACATATACTAAACACTTTCATCCACCTGTGTATAAACATATACTAAACACTTTCATCCACCTGTGTATAAACATATACTAAACACTTTCATCCACCTGTGTATAAACATATACTAAACACTTTCATCCACCTGTGTATAAACATATACTAAACACTTTCATCCACCTGTGTATAAACATATACTAAACACTTATCCACCTGTGTAAACACTTTCTAAACACTTTCATCCTGTGTATAAACATATACTAAACACTTTCATCCACCTGTGTATAAACATATACTAAACACTTTCATCCACCTGTGTATAAACATATACTAAACACTTTCATCCACCTGTGTATAAACATATACTAAACACTTTCATCCACCTGTGTATAAACATATACTAAACACTTTCATCCACCTGTGTATAAACATATACTAAACACTTTCATCCACCTGTGTATAAACATATACTAAACACTTTCATCCACCTGTGTATAAACATATACTAAACACTTTCATCCACCTGTGTATAAACATATACTAAACACTTTCATCCACCTGTGTATAAACATATACTAAACACTTTCATCCACCTGTGTATAAACATATACTAAACACTTTCATCCACCTGTGTATAAACATATACTAAACACTTTCATCCACCTGTGTATAAACATATACTAAACACTTTCATCCACCTGTGTATAAACATATACTAAACACTTTCATCCACCTGTGTATAAACATATACTAAACACTTTCATCCACCTGTGTATAAACATATACTAAACACTTTCATCCACCTGTGTATAAACATATACTAAACACTTTCATCCACCTGTGTATAAACATATACTAAACACTTTCATCCACCTGTGTATAAACATAAAACACTTTCATCATATAAAAACATATACTAAACACTTTCATCCACCTGTGTATAAACATATACTAAACACTTTCATCCACCTGTGTATAAACATATACTAAACACTTTCATCCACCTGTGTATAAACATATACTAAACACTTTCATCCACCTGTGTATAAACATATACTAAACACTTTCATCCACCTGTGTATAAACATATACTAAACACTTTCATCCACCTGTGTATAAACATATACACTATCCACCTGTGTACATAACTACACTTTCATCTACCTGTGTATAAACATATACTAAACACTTTCATCCACCTGTGTATAAACATATACTAAACACTTTCATCCACCTGTGTATAAACATATACTAAACACTTTCATCCACCTGTGTATAAACATATACTAAACACTTTCATCCACCTGTGTATAAACATATACTAAACACTTTCATCCACCTGTGTATAAACATATACTAAACACTTTCATCCACCTGTGTATAAACATATACTAAACACTTTCATCCACCTGTGTATAAACATATACTAAACACTTTCATCCACCTGTGTATAAACATATACTAAACACTTTCATCCACCTGTGTATAAACATATACTAAACACTTTCATCCACCTGTGTATAAACATATACTAAACACTTTCATCCACCTGTGTATAAACATATACTAAACACTTTCATCCACCTGTGTATAAACATATACTAAACACTTTCATATACTAAACACCTGTGTATAAACATATACTAAACACTTTCATCCACCTGTGTATAAACATATACTAAACACTTTCATCCACCTGTGTATAAACATATACTAAACACTTTCATCCACCTGTGTATAAACATATACTAAACACTTTCATCCACCTGTGTATAAACATATACTAAACACTTTCATCCACCTGTGTATAAACATATACTAAACACTTTCATCCACCTGTGTATAAACATATACTAAACACTTTCATCCTGTGTACCTGTGTATAAAACACTTTCATCCACCTGTGTATATATACTAAACACTTTCATCCACCTGTGTATAAACATATACTAAACACTTTCATCCACCTGTGTATAAACATATACTAAACACTTTCATCCACCTGTGTATAAACATATACTAAACACTTTCATCCACCTGTGTATAAACATATACTAAACACTTTCATCCACCTGTGTATAAACATATACTAAACACTTTCATCCACCTGTGTATAAACATATACTAAACACTTTCATCCACCTGTGTATAAACATATACTAAACACTTTCATCCACCTGTGTATAAACATATACTAAACACTTTCATCCACCTGTGTATAAACATATACTAAACACTTTCATCCACCTGTGTATAAACATATACTAAACACTTTCATCCACCTGTGTATAAACATATACTAAACACTTTCATCCACCTGTGTATAAACATATACTAAACACTTTCATCCACCTGTGTATAAACATATACTAAACACTTTCATCCACCTGTGTATAAACATATACTAAACACTTTCATCCACCTGTGTATAAACATATACTAAACACTTTCATCCACCTGTGTATAAACATATACTAAACACTTTCATCCACCTGTGTATAAACATATACTAAACACTTTCATCCACCTGTGTATAAACATATACTAAACACTTTCATCCACCTGTGTATAAACATATACTAAACACTTTCATCCACCTGTGTATAAACATATACTAAACACTTTCATCCACCTGTGTATAAACATATACTAAACACTTTCATCCACCTGTGTATAAACATATACTAAACACTTTCATCCACCTGTGTATAAACATATACTAAACACTTTCATCCACCTGTGTATAAACATATACTAAACACTTTCATCCACCTGTGTATAAACATATACTAAACACTTTCATCCACCTGTGTATAAACATATACTAAACACTTTCATCCACCTGTGTATAAACATATACTAAACACTTTCATCCACCTGTGTATAAACATATACTAAACACTTTCATCCACCTGTGTATAAACATATACTAAACACTTTCATCCACCTGTGTATAAACATATACTAAACACTTTCATCCACCTGTGTATAAACATATACTAAACACTTTCATCCACCTGTGTATAAACATATACTAAACACTTTCATCCACCTGTGTATAAACATATACTAAACACTTTCATCCACCTGTGTATAAACACTACTAAACACTTTCATCCACCTGTGTATAAACATATACTAAACACTTTCATCCACCTGTGTATAAACATATACTAAACACTTTCATCCACCTGTGTATAAACATATACTAAACACTTTCATCCACCTGTGTATAAACATATACTAAACACTTTCATCCACCTGTGTATAAACATATACTAAACACTTTCATCCACCTGTGTATAAACATATACTAAACACTTTCATCCACCTGTGTATAAACATATACTAAACACTTTCATCCACCTGTGTATAAACATATACTAAACACTTTCATCCACCTGTGTATAAACATATACTAAACACTTTCATCCCTGTGTATAAAACATATACTAAACACTTTCATCCACCTGTGTATAAACATATACTAAACACTTTCATCCACCTGTGTATAAACATATACTAAACACTTTCATCCACCTGTGTATAAACATATACTAAACACTTTCATCCACCTGTGTATAAACATATACTAAACACTTTCATCCACCTGTGTATAAACATATACTAAACACTTTCATCCACCTGTGTATAAACATATACTAAACACTTTCATCCACCTGTGTATAAACATATACTAAACACTTTCATCCACCTGTGTATAAACATATACTAAACACTTTCATCCACCTGTGTATAAACATATACTAAACACTTTCATCCACCTGTGTATAAACATATACTAAACACTTTCATCCACCTGTGTATAAACATATACTAAACACTTTCATCCACCTGTGTATAAACATATAAAACATTTCATCTACCTGTGTAAAACACTTTCACTTTCATCCACCTGTGTATAAACATATACTAAACACTTTCATCCACCTGTGTATAAACATATACTAAACACTTTCATCCACCTGTGTATAAACATATACTAAACACTTTCATCCACCTGTGTATAAACATATACTAAACACTTTCATCCACCTGTGTATAAACATATACTAAACACTTTCATCCACCTGTGTATAAACATATACTAAACACTTTCATCCACCTGTGTATAAACATATACTAAACACTTTCATCCACCTGTGTATAAACATATACTAAACACTTTCATCCACCTGTGTATAAACATATCCACCTAAAACATATACTTTCATCCACCTGTGTATAAACATATACTAAACACTTTCATCCACCTGTGTATAAACATATACTAAACACTTTCATCCACCTGTGTAAAACATATACTAAACACTTTCATCCACCTGTGTATAAACATATACTAAACATATACTAAACATATACTAAACACTTTCATCCACCTGTGTATAAACATATACTAAACACTTTCATCCACCTGTGTATAAACATATACTAAACACTTTCATCCACCTGTGTATAAACATATACTAAACACTTTCATCCACCTGTGTATAAACATATACTAAACACTTTCATCCACCTGTGTATAAACATATACTAAACACTTTCATCCACCTGTGTATAAACATATACTAAACACTTTCATCCACCTGTGTATAAACATATACTAAACACTTTCATCCACCTGTGTATAAACATATACTAAACACTTTCATCCACCTGTGTATAAACATATACTAAACACTTTCATCCACCTGTGTATAAACATATCCACCTACTAAACACTTTCATCCACCTGTGTATAAACATATACTAAACACTTTCATCCACCTGTGTATAAACATATACTAAACACTTTCATCCACCTGTGTATAAACATATACTAAACACTTTCATCCACCTGTGTATAAACATATACTAAACACTTTCATCCACCTGTGTATAAACATATACTAAACACTTTCATCCACCTGTGTATAAACATATACTAAACACTTTCATCCACCTGTGTATAAACATATACTAAACACTTTCATCCACCTGTGTATAAACATATACTAAACACTTTCATCCACCTGTGTATAAACATATACTAAACACTTTCATCCACCTGTGTATAAACATATACTAAACACTTTCATCCACCTGTGTATAAACATATACTAAACACTTTCATCCACCTGTGTATAAACATATACTAAACACTTTCATCCACCTGTGTATAAACATATACTAAACACTTTCATCCACCTGTGTATAAACATATACTAAACACTTTCATCCACCTGTGTATAAACATATACTAAACATCTTGTATAAACATATACTAAACACTTTCATCCACCTGTGTATAAACATATACTAAACACTTTCATCCACCTGTGTATAAACATATACTAAACACTTTCATCCATAAACATATACTTTCATCCACCTGTGTATAAACATATACTAAACACTTTCATCCACCTGTGTATAAACATATACTAAACACTTTCATCCACCTGTGTATAAACATATACTAAACACTTTCATCCACCTGTGTATAAACATATACTAAACACTTTCATCCACCTGTGTATAAACATATACTAAACACTTTCATCCACCTGTGTATAAACATATACTAAACACTTTCATCCACCTGTGTATAAACATATACTAAACACTTTCATCCACCTGTGTATAAACATATACTAAACACTTTCATCCACCTGTGTATAAACATATACTAAACACTTTCATCCACCTGTGTATAAACATATACTAAACACTTTCATCCACCTGTGTATAAACATATACTAAACACTTTCATCCACCTGTGTATAAACATATACTAAACACTTTCATCCACCTGTGTATAAACATATACTAAACACTTTCATCCACCTGTGTATAAACATATACTAAACACTTTCATCCACCTGTGTATAAACATATACTAAACACTTTCATCTACCTGTGTATAAACATATACTAAACACTTTCATCCACCTGTGTATAAACATATACTAAACACTTTCATCCACCTGTGTATAAACATATACTAAACACTTTCATCCACCTGTGTATAAACATATACTAAACACTTTCATCCACCTGTGTATAAACATATACTAAACACTTTCAACCTGTGTATATACTAAACACTTTCATCCACCTGTGTATAAACATATACTAAACACTTTCATCCACCTGTGTATAAACATATACTAAACACTTTCATCCACCTGTGTATAAACATATACTAAACACTTTCATCCACCTGTGTATAAACATATACTAAACACTTTCATCCACCTGTGTATAAACATATACTAAACACTTTCATCCACCTGTGTATAAACATATACTAAACACTTTCATCCACCTGTGTATAAACATATACTAAACACTTTCATCACTTTCATCCACCTGTGTATAAACATATACTAAACACTTTCATCCACCTGTGTATAAACATATACTAAACACTTTCATCCACCTGTGTATAAACATATACTAAACACTTTCATCCACCTGTGTATAAACATATACTAAACACTTTCATCCACCTGTGTATAAACATATACTAAACACTTTCATCCACCTGTGTATAAACATATACTAAACACTTTCATCCACCTGTGTATAAACATATACTAAACACTTTCATCCACCTGTGTATAAACATATACTAAACACTTTCATCCACCTGTGTATAAACATATACTAAACACTTTCATCCACCTGTGTATAAACATATACTAAACACTTTCATCCACCTGTGTATAAACATATACTAAACACTTTCATCCACCTGTGTATAAACATATACTGTGTATAAACATATACTAAACACTTTCATCCACCTGTGTATAAACATATACTAAACACTTTCATCCACCTGTGTATAAAAACATATACTAAACACTTTCATCCACCTGTGTATAAACATATACTAAACACTTTCATCCACCTGTGTATAAACATATACTAAACACTTTCATCCACCTGTGTATAAACATATACTAAACACTTTCATCCACCTGTGTATAAACATATACTAAACACTTTCATCCACCTGTGTATAAACATATACTAAACACTTTCATCCACCTGTGTATAAACATATACTAAACACTTTCATCCACCTGTGTATAAACATATACTAAACACTTTCATCCACCTGTGTATAAACATATACTAAACACTTTCATCCACCTGTGTATAAACATATACTAAACACTTTCATCCACCTGTGTATAAACATATACTAAACACTTTCATCCACCTGTGTATAAACATATACTAAACACTTTCATCCACCTGTGTATAAACATATACTAAACACTTTCATCCACCTGTGTATAAACATATACTAAACACTTTCATCTACCTGTGTACATATACTAAACACTTTCATCCACCTGTGTATAAACATATACTAAACACTTTCATCCACCTGTGTATAAACATATACTAAACACTTTCATCCACCTGTGTAAAATATATACTAAACACTTTCATCCACCTGTGTATAAACATATACTAAACACTTTCATCCACCTGTGTATAAACATATACTAAACACTTTCATCCACCTGTGTATAAACATATACTAAACACTTTCATCCACCTGTGTATAAACATATACTAAACACTTTCATCCACCTGTGTATAAACATATACTAAACACTTTCATCCACCTGTGTATAAACATATACTAAACACTTTCATCCACCTGTGTATAAACATATACTAAACACTTTCATCCACCTGTGTATAAACATATACTAAACACTTTCATCCACCTGTGTATAAACATATACTAAACACTTTCATCCACCTGTGTATAAACATATACTAAACACTTTCATCTACCTGTGTATAAACATATACTAAACACTTTCATCCACCTGTGTATAAACATATACTAAACACTTTCATCCACCTGTGTATAAACATATACTAAACACTTTCATCCACCTGTGTATAAACATATACTAAACACTTTCATCCACCTGTGTATAAACATATACTAAACACTTTCATCCACCTGTGTATAAACATATACTAAACACTTTCATCCACCTGTGTATAAACATATACTAAACACTTTCATCCACCTGTGTATAAACATATACTAAACACTTTCATCCACCTGTGTATAAACATATACTAAACACTTTCATCCACCTGTGTATAAACATATACTAAACACTTTCATCCACCTGTGTATAAACATATACTAAACACTTTCATCCACCTGTGTATAAACATATACTAAACACTTTCATCCACCTGTGTATAAACATATACTAAACACTTTCATCCACCTGTGTATAAACATATACTAAACACTTTCATCCACCTGTGTATAAACATATACTAAACACTTTCATCCACCTGTGTATAAACATATACTAAACACTTTCATCCACCTGTGTATAAACATATACTAAACACTTTCATCCACCTGTGTATAAACATATACTAAACACTTTCATCCACCTGTGTATAAACATATACTAAACACTTTCATCTACCTGTGTATAAACATATACTAAACACTTTCATCCACCTGTGTATAAACATATACTAAACACTTTCATCCACCTGTGTATAAACATATACTAAACACTTTCATCCACCTGTGTATAAACATATACTAAACACTTTCATCCACCTGTGTATAAACATATACTAAACACTTTCATCCACCTGTGTATAAACATATACTAAACACTTTCATCCACCTGTGTATAAACATATACTAAACACTTTCATCCACCTGTGTATAAACATATACTAAACACTTTCATCCACCTGTGTATAAACATATACTAAACACTTTCATCCACCTGTGTATAAACATATACTAAACACTTTCATCCCTGTGTACCTGTGTATAAAACATATACTAAACACTTTCATCCACCTGTGTATAAACATATACTAAACACTTTCATCCACCTGTGTATAAACATATACTAAACACTTTCATCCACCTGTGTATAAACATATACTAAACACTTTCATCCACCTGTGTATAAACATATACTAAACACTTTCATCCACCTGTGTATAAACATATACTAAACACTTTCATCCACCTGTGTATAAACATATACTAAACACTTTCATCCACCTGTGTATAAACATATACTAAACACTTTCATCCACCTGTGTATAAACATATCCACCTGTGTATAAACATAAAAACACTTTCATCCACCTGTGTATAAACATATACTAAACACTTTCATCCACCTGTGTATAAACATATACTAAACACTTTCATCCACCTGTGTATAAACATATACTAAACACTTTCATCCACCTGTGTAAAATATATACTAAACACTTTCATCCACCTGTGTATAAACATATACTAAACACTTTCATCCACCTGTGTATAAACATATACTAAACACTTTCATCCACCTGTGTATAAACATATACTAAACACTTTCATCCACCTGTGTACTAAAACATATACTAAACACTTTCATCCACCTGTGTATAAACATATACTAAACACTTTCATCCACCTGTGTATAAACATATACTAAACACTTTCATCCACCTGTGTATAAACATATACTAAACACTTTCATCCACCTGTGTATAAACATATACTAAACACTTTCATCCACCTGTGTATAAACATATACTAAACACTTTCATCCACCTGTGTATAAACATATACTAAACACTTTCATCCACCTGTGTATAAACATATACTAAACACTTTCATCTGTGTATAAACATATACTAAACACTGTGTATAAACATATACTAAACACTTTCATCCACCTGTGTATAAACATATACTAAACACTTTCATCCACCTGTGTATAAACATATACTAAACACTTTCATCCACCTGTGTATAAACATATACTAAACACTTTCATCCACCTGTGTATAAACATATACTAAACACTTTCATCCACCTGTGTATAAACATATACTAAACACTTTCATCCACCTGTGTATAAACATATACTAAACACTTTCATCCACCTGTGTATAAACATATACTAAACACTTTCATCCACCTGTGTATAAACATATACTAAACACTTTCATCCACCTGTGTATAAACATATACTAAACACTTTCATCCACCTGTGTATAAACATATACTAAACACTTTCATCCACCTGTGTATAAACATATACTAAACACTTTCATCCACCTGTGTATAAACATATACTAAACACTTTCATCCACCTGTGTATAAACATATACTAAACACTTTCATCCACCTGTGTATAAACATATACTAAACACTTTCATCCACCTGTGTATAAACATATACTAAACACTTTCATCCACCTGTGTATAAACATATACTAAACACTTTCATCCACCTGTGTATAAACATATACTAAACACTTTCATCCACCTGTGTATAAACATATACTAAACACTTTCATCCACCTGTGTATAAACATATACTAAACACTTTCATCCACCTGTGTATAAACATATACTAAACACTTTCATCCACCTGTGTATAAACATATACTAAACACTTTCATCCACCTGTGTATAAACATATACTAAACACTTTCATCCACCTGTGTATAAACATATACTAAACACTTTCATCCACCTGTGTATAAACATATACTAAACACTTTCATCCACCTGTGTATAAACATATACTAAACACTTTCATCCACCTGTGTATAAACATATACTAAACACTTTCATCCACCTGTGTATAAACATATACTAAACACTTTCATCCACCTGTGTATAAACATATACTAAACACTTTCATCCACCTGTGTATAAACATATACTAAACACTTTCATCCACCTGTGTATAAACATATACTAAACACTTTCATCCACCTGTGTATAAACATATACTAAACACTTTCATCCACCTGTGTATAAACATATACTAAACACTTTCATCCACCTGTGTATAAACATATACTAAACACTTTCATCCACCTGTGTATAAACATATACTAAACACTTTCATCCACCTGTGTATAAACATATACTAAACACTTTCATCCACCTGTGTATAAACATATACTAAACACTTTCATCCACCTGTGTATAAACATATACTAAACACTTTCATCCACCTGTGTATAAACATATACTAAACACTTTCATCCATAAACATATACTAAACACTTTCATCCACCTGTGTATAAACATATACTAAACACTTTCATCCACCTGTGTATAAACATATACTAAACACTTTCATCCACCTGTGTATAAACATATACTAAACACTTTCATCCACCTGTGTATAAACATATACTAAACACTTTCATCCACCTGTGTATAAACATATACTAAACACTTTCATCCACCTGTGTATAAACATATACTAAACACTTTCATCCACCTGTGTATAAACATATACTAAACACTTTCATCCACCTGTGTATAAATAAACATATACTAAACACTTTCATCCACCTGTGTATAAACATATACTAAACACTTTCATCCACCTGTGTATAAACATATACTAAACACTTTCATCCACCTGTGTATAAACATATACTAAACACTTTCATCCACCTGTGTATAAACATATACTAAACACTTTCATCCACCTGTGTATAAACATATACTAAACACTTTCATCCACCTGTGTATAAACATATACTAAACACTTTCATCCACCTGTGTATAAACATATACTAAACACTTTCATCCACCTGTGTATAAACATATACTAAACACTTTCATCCACCTGTGTATAAACATATACTAAACACTTTCATCCACCTGTGTATAAACATATACTAAACACTTTCATCCACCTGTGTATAAACATATACTAAACACTTTCATCCACCTGTGTATAAACATATACTAAACACTTTCATCCACCTGTGTATAAACATACTAAACACTTTCATCCACCTGTGTATAAACATATACTAAACACTTTCATCCACCTGTGTATAAACATATACTAAACACTTTCATCCACCTGTGTATAAACATATACTAAACACTTTCATCCACCTGTGTATAAACATATACTAAACACTTTCATCCACCTGTGTATAAACATATACTAAACACTTTCATCCACCTGTGTATAAACATATACTAAACACTTTCATCCACCTGTGTATAAACATATACTAAACACTTTCATCCACCTGTGTATAAACATATACTAAACACTTTCATCCACCTGTGTATAAACATATACTAAACACTTTCATCCACCTGTGTATAAACATATACTAAACACTTTCATCCACCTGTGTATAAACATATACTAAACACTTTCATCCACCTGTGTATAAACATATACTAAACACTTTCATCCACCTGTGTATAAACATATACTAAACACTTTCATCCACCTGTGTATAAACATATACTAAACACTTTCATCCACCTGTGTATAAACATATACTAAACACTTTCATCCACCTGTGTATAAACATATACTAAACACTTTCATCCACCTGTGTATAAACATATACTAAACACTTTCATCCACCTGTGTATAAACATATACTAAACACTTTCATCCACCTGTGTATAAACATATACTAAACACTTTCATCCACCTGTGTATAAACATATACTAAACACTTTCATCCACCTGTGTATAAACATATACTAAACACTTTCATCCACCTGTGTATAAACATATACTAAACACTTTCATCCACCTGTGTATAAACATATACTAAACACTTTCATCCACCTGTGTATAAACATATACTAAACACTTTCATCCACCTGTGTATAAACATATACTAAACACTTTCATCCACCTGTGTATAAACATATACTAAACACTTTCATCCACCTGTGTATAAACATATACTAAACACTTTCATCCACCTGTGTATAAACATATACTAAACACTTTCATCCACCTGTGTATAAACATATACTAAACACTTTCATCCACCTGTGTATAAACATATACTAAACACTTTCATCCACCTGTGTATAAACATATACTAAACACTTTCATCCACCTGTGTATAAACATATACTAAACACTTTCATCCACCTGTGTATAAACATATACTAAACACTTTCATCCACCTGTGTATAAACATATACTAAACACTTTCATCCACCTGTGTATAAACATATACTAAACACTTTCATCCACCTGTGTATAAACATATACTAAACACTTTCATCCACCTGTGTATAAACATATACTAAACACTTTCATCCACCTGTGTATAAACATATACTAAACACTTTCATCCACCTGTGTATAAACATATACTAAACACTTTCATCCACCTGTGTATAAACATATACTAAACAC
Organism: Tachypleus tridentatus; assembly: GCF_004210375.1. NCBI lineage: Eukaryota > Metazoa > Arthropoda > Merostomata > Xiphosura > Limulidae > Tachypleus > Tachypleus tridentatus. The sequence continues at coordinate 150,916,687 of NC_134832.1, read as the reverse complement.
TTTCATCCACCTGTGTATAAACATATACTAAACACTTTCATCCACCTGTGTATAAACATATACTAAACACTTTCATCCACCTGTGTATAAACATATACTAAACACTTTCATCCACCTGTGTATAAACATATACTACACTTTCATCCACCTGTGTATAAACATATACTAAACACTTTCATCCACCTGTGTATAAACATATACTAAACACTTTCATCCACCTGTGTATAAACATATACTAAACACTTTCATCCACCTGTATATAAACATATACTAAACACTTTCATCCACCTGTGTATAAACATATACTAAACACTTTCATCCACCTGTGTATAAACATATACTAAACACTTTCATCCACCTGTGTATAAACATATACTAAACACTTTCATCCACCTGTGTATAAACATATACTAAACACTTTCATCCACCTGTGTATAAACATATACTAAACACTTTCATCCACCTGTGTATAAACATATACTAAACACTTTCATCCACCTGTGTATAAACATATACTAAACACTTTCATCCACCTGTGTATAAACATATACTAAACACTTTCATCCACCTGTGTATAAACATATACTAAACACTTTCATCCACCTGTGTATAAACATATACTAAACACTTTCATCCACCTGTGTATAAACATATACTAAACACTTTCATCCACCTGTGTATAAACATATACTAAACACTTTCATCCACCTGTGTATAAACATATACTAAACACTTTCATCCACCTGTGTATAAACATATACTAAACACTTTCATCCACCTGTGTATAAACATATACTAAACACTTTCATCCACCTGTGTATAAACATATACTAAACACTTTCATCCACCTGTGTATAAACATATACTAAACACTTTCATCCACCTGTGTATAAACATATACTAAACACTTTCATCCACCTGTGTATAAACATATACTAAACACTTTCATCCACCTGTGTATAAACATATACTAAACACTTTCATCCACCTGTGTATAAACATATACTAAACACTTTCATCCACCTGTGTATAAACATATACTAAACACTTTCATCCACCTGTGTATAAACATATACTAAACACTTTCATCCACCTGTGTATAAACATATACTAAACACTTTCATCCACCTGTGTATAAACATATACTAAACACTTTCATCCACCTGTGTATAAACATATACTAAACACTTTCATCCACCTGTGTATAAACATATACTAAACACTTTCATCCACCTGTGTATAAACATATACTAAACACTTTCATCCACCTGTGTATAAACATATACTAAACACTTTCATCCACCTGTGTATAAACATATACTAAACACTTTCATCCACCTGTGTATAAACATATACTAAACACTTTCATCTACCTGTGTATAAACATATACTAAACACTTTCATCCACCTGTGTATAAACATATACTAAACACTTTCATCCACCTGTGTATAAACATATACTAAACACTTTCATCCACCTGTGTATAAACATATACTAAACACTTTCATCCACCTGTGTATAAACATATACTAAACACTTTCATCCACCTGTGTATAAACATATACTAAACACTTTCATCCACCTGTGTATAAACATATACTAAACACTTTCATCCACCTGTGTATAAACATATACTAAACACTTTCATCCACCTGTGTATAAACATATACTAAACACTTTCATCCACCTGTGTATAAACATATACTAAACACTTTCATCCACCTGTGTATAAACATATACTAAACACTTTCATCCACCTGTGTATAAACATATACTAAACACTTTCATCCACCTGTGTATAAACATATACTAAACACTTTCATCCACCTGTGTATAAACATATACTAAACACTTTCATCCACCTGTGTATAAACATATACTAAACACTTTCATCCACCTGTGTATAAACATATACTAAACACTTTCATCCACCTGTGTATAAACATATACTAAACACTTTCATCCACCTGTGTATAAACATATACTAAACACTTTCATCCACCTGTGTATAAACATATACTAAACACTTTCATCCACCTGTGTATAAACATATACTAAACACTTTCATCCACCTGTGTATAAACATATACTAAACACTTTCATCCACCTGTGTATAAACATATACTAAACACTTTCATCCACCTGTGTATAAACATATACTAAACACTTTCATCCACCTGTGTATAAACATATACTAAACACTTTCATCCACCTGTGTATAAACATACTAAACACTTTCATCATCCACCTGTGTATAAACATATACTAAACACTTTCATCCACCTGTGTATAAACATATACTAAACACTTTCATCCACCTGTGTATAAACATATACTAAACACTTTCATCCACCTGTGTATAAACATATACTAAACACTTTCATCCACCTGTGTATAAACATATACTAAACACTTTCATCCACCTGTGTATAAACATATACTAAACACTTTCATCCACCTGTGTATAAACATATACTAAACACTTTCATCCACCTGTGTATAAACATATACTAAACACTTTCATCCACCTGTGTATAAACATATACTAAACACTTTCATCCACCTGTGTATAAACATATACTAAACACTTTCATCCACCTGTGTATAAACATATACTAAACACTTTCATCCACCTGTGTATAAACATATACTAAACACTTTCATCCACCTGTGTATAAACATATACTAAACACTTTCATCCACCTGTGTATAAACATATACTAAACACTTTCATCCACCTGTGTATAAACATATACTAAACACTTTCATCCACCTGTGTATAAACATATACTAAACACTTTCATCCACCTGTGTATAAACATATACTAAACACTTTCATCCACCTGTGTATAAACATATACTAAACACTTTCATCCACCTGTGTATAAACATATACTAAACACTTTCATCCACCTGTGTATAAACATATACTAAACACTTTCATCCACCTGTGTATAAACATATACTAAACACTTTCATCCACCTGTGTATAAACATATACTAAACACTTTCATCCACCTGTGTATAAACATATACTAAACACTTTCATCCACCTGTGTATAAACATATACTAAACACTTTCATCCACCTGTGTATAAACATATACTAAACACTTTCATCCACCTGTGTATAAACATATACTAAACACTTTCATCCACCTGTGTATAAACATATACTAAACACTTTCATCCACCTGTGTATAAACATATACTAAACACTTTTCTTCTACCTGTGTATAAACATATACTAAACACTTTCATCCACCTGTGTATAAACATATACTAAACACTTTCATCCACCTGTGTATAAACATATACTAAACACTTTCATCCACCTGTGTATAAACATATACTAAACACTTTCATCCACCTGTGTATAAACATATACTAAACACTTTCATCCACCTGTGTATAAACATATACTAAACACTTTCATCCACCTGTGTATAAACATATACTAAACACTTTCATCCACCTGTGTATAAACATATACTAAACACTTTCATCCACCTGTGTATAAACATATACTAAACACTTTCATCCACCTGTGTATAAACATATACTAAACACTTTCATCCACCTGTGTATAAACATATACTAAACACTTTCATCCACCTGTGTATAAACATATACTAAACACTTTCATCCACCTGTGTATAAACATATACTAAACACTTTCATCCACCTGTGTATAAACATATACTAAACACTTTCATCCACCTGTGTATAAACATATACTAAACACTTTCATCCACCTGTGTATAAACATATACTAAACACTTTCATCCACCTGTGTATAAACATATACTAAACACTTTCATCCACCTGTGTATAAACATATACTAAACACTTTCATCCACCTGTGTATAAACATATACTAAACACTTTCATCCACCTGTGTATAAACATATACTAAACACTTTCATCCACCTGTGTATAAACATATACTAAACACTTTCATCCACCTGTGTATAAACATATACTAAACACTTTCATCCACCTGTGTATAAACATATACTAAACACTTTCATCCACCTGTGTATAAACATATACTAAACACTTTCATCCACCTGTGTATAAACATATACTAAACACTTTCATCCACCTGTGTATAAACATATACTAAACACTTTCATCCACCTGTGTATAAACATATACTAAACACTTTCATCCACCTGTGTATAAACATATACTAAACACTTTCATCCACCTGTGTATAAACATATACTAAACACTTTCATCCACCTGTGTATAAACATATACTAAACACTTTCATCCACCTGTGTATAAACATATACTAAACACTTTCATCCACCTGTGTATAAACATATACTAAACACTTTCATCCACCTGTGTATAAACATATACTAAACACTTTCATCCACCTGTGTATAAACATATACTAAACACTTTCATCCACCTGTGTATAAACATATACTAAACACTTTCATCCACCTGTGTATAAACATATACTAAACACTTTCATCCACCTGTGTATAAACATATACTAAACACTTTCATCCACCTGTGTATAAACATATACTAAACACTTTCATCCACCTGTGTATAAACATATACTAAACACTTTCATCCACCTGTGTACATATACTAAACACTTTCATCCACCTGTGTATAAACATATACTAAACACTTTCATCCACCTGTGTATAAACATATACTAAACACTTTCATCCACCTGTGTATAAACATATACTAAACACTTTCATCTACCTGTGTATAAATAAACATATACTAAACACTTTCATCCACCTGTGTATAAACATATACTAAACACTTTCATCCACCTGTGTATAAACATATACTAAACACTTTCATCCACCTGTGTATAAACATATACTAAACACTTTCATCCACCTGTGTATAAACATATACTAAACACTTTCATCCACCTGTATATAAACATATACTAAACACTTTCATCCACCTGTGTATAAACATATACTAAACACTTTCATCCACCTGTGTATAAACATATACTAAACACTTTCATCCACCTGTGTATAAACATATACTAAACACTTTCATCCACCTGTGTATAAACATATACTAAACACTTTCATCCACCTGTGTATAAAAAACATATCATCACCTGTGTATAAACATATACTAAACACTTTCATCCACCTGTGTATAAACATATACTAAACACTTTCATCCACCTGTGTATAAACATATACTAAACACTTTCATCCACCTGTGTATAAACATATACTAAACACTTTCATCCACCTGTGTATAAACATATACTAAACACTTTCATCCACCTGTGTATAAACATATACTAAACACTTTCATCCACCTGTGTATAAACATATACTAAACACTTTCATCCACCTGTGTATAAACATATACTAAACACTTTCATCCACCTGTGTATAAACATATACTAAACACTTTCATCCACCTGTGTATAAATAAACATATACCTAAACATATACTTTCATCCACCTGTGTATAAACATATACTAAACACTTTCATCCACCTGTGTATAAACATATACTAAACACTTTCATCCACCTGTGTATAAACATATACTAAACACTTTCATCCACCTGTGTATAAACATATACTAAACACTTTCATCCACCTGTGTATAAACATATACTAAACACTTTCATCCACCTGTGTATAAACATATACTAAACACTTTCATCCACCTGTGTATAAACATATACTAAACACTTTCATCCACCTGTGTATAAACATATACTAAACACTTTCATCCACCTGTGTATAAACATATACTAAACACTTTCATCCACCTGTGTATAAACATATACTAAACACTTTCATCCACCTGTGTATAAACATATACTAAACACTTTCATCCACCTGTGTATAAACATATACTAAACACTTTCATCCACCTGTGTATAAACATATACTAAACACTTTATACTAAACACTTTCATCACCTGTGTATAAACATATACTAAACACTTTCATCCACCTGTGTATAAACATATACTAAACACTTTCATCCACCTGTGTATAAACATATACTAAACACTTTCATCCACCTGTGTATAAACATATACTAAACACTTTCATCCACCTGTGTATAAACATATACTAAACACTTTCATCCACCTGTGTATAAACATATACTAAACACTTTCATCCACCTGTGTATAAACATATACTAAACACTTTCATCCACCTGTGTATAAACATATACTAAACACTTTCATCCACCTGTGTATAAACATATACTAAACACTTTCATCCACCTGTGTATAAACATATACTAAACACTTTCATCCACCTGTGTATATACATATACTAAACACTTTCATCCACCTGTGTATAAACATATACTAAACACTTTCATCCACCTGTGTATAAACATATACTAAACACTTTCATCCACCTGTGTATAAACATATACTAAACACTTTCATCCACCTGTGTATAAACATATACTAAACACTTTCATCCACCTGTGTATAAACATATACTAAACACTTTCATCTACCTGTGTATAAACATATACTAAACACTTTCATCCACCTGTGTATAAACATATACTAAACACTTTCATCCACCTGTGTATAAACATATACTAAACACTTTCATCCACCTGTGTATAAACATATACTAAACACTTTCATCCACCTGTGTATAAACATATACTAAACACTTTCATCCACCTGTGTATAAACATATACTAAACACTTTCATCCACCTGTGTATAAACATATACAAAACACTTTCATCCACCTGTGTATAAACATATACTAAACACTTTCATCCACCTGTGTATAAACATATACTAAACACTTTCATCCACCTGTGTATAAACATATACTAAACACTTTCATCCACCTGTGTATAAACATATACTAAACACTTTCATCCACCTGTGTATAAACATATACTAAACACTTTCATCCACCTGTGTATAAACATATACTAAACACTTTCATCCACCTGTGTATAAACATATACTAAACACTTTCATCCACCTGTGTATAAACATATACTAAACACTTTCATCCACCTGTGTATAAACATATACTAAACACTTTCATCCACCTGTGTATAAACATATACTAAACACTTTCATCCACCTGTGTATAAACATATACTAAACACTTTCATCCACCTGTGTATAAACATATACTAAACACTTTCATCCACCTGTGTATAAACATATACTAAACACTTTCATCCACCTGTGTATAAACATATACTAAACACTTTCATCCACCTGTGTATAAACATATACTAAACACTTTCATCCCTGTGTACCTGTGTATAAATAAACATATACTAAACACTTTCATCCACCTGTGTATAAACATATACTAAACACTTTCATCCACCTGTGTATAAACATATACTAAACACTTTCATCCACCTGTGTATAAACATATACTAAACACTTTCATCCACCTGTGTATAAACATATACTAAACACTTTCATCCACCTGTGTATAAACATATACTAAACACTTTCATCCACCTGTGTATAAACATATACTAAACACTTTCATCCACCTGTGTATAAACATATACTAAACACTTTCATCCACCTGTGTATAAACATATACTAAACACTTTCATCCACCTGTGTATAAACATATACTAAACACTTTCATCCACCTGTGTATAAACATATACTAAACACTTTCATCCACCTGTGTATATAAAACACTTTCATCCACCTGTGTATAAACATATACTAAACACTTTCATCCACCTGTGTATAAACATATACTAAACACTTTCATCCACCTGTGTATAAACATATACTAAACACTTTCATCTACCTGTGTATAAACATATACTAAACACTTTCATCCACCTGTGTATAAACATATACTAAACACTTTCATCCACCTGTGTATAAACATATACTAAATACTAAATCACCTTTATAAACATATACTAAACACTTTCATCCACCTGTGTATAAACATATACTAAACACTTTCATCCACCTGTGTATAAACATATACTAAACACTTTCATCCACCTGTGTATAAACATATACTAAACACTTTCATCCACCTGTGTATAAACATATACTAAACACTTTCATCCACCTGTGTATAAACATATACTAAACACTTTCATCCACCTGTGTATAAACATATACTAAACACTTTCATCCACCTGTGTAAAATATATACTAAACACTTTCATCCACCTGTGTATAAACATATACTAAACACTTTCATCCACCTGTGTATAAACATATACTATACTAAACACTTTCATCCACCTGTGTATAAACATATACTAAACACTTTCATCCACCTGTGTATAAACATATACTAAACACTTTCATCCACCTGTGTATAAACATATACTAAACACTTTCATCCACCTGTGTATAAACATATACTAAACACTTTCATCCACCTGTGTATAAACATATACTAAACACTTTCATCCACCTGTGTATAAACATATACTAAACACTTTCATCCACCTGTGTATAAACATATACTAAACACTTTCATCCACCTGTGTATAAACATATACTAAACACTTTCATCCACCTGTGTATAAACATATACTAAACACTTTCATCTACCTGTGTATAAACATATACTAAACACTTTCATCCACCTGTGTATAAACATATACTAAACACTTTCATCCACCTATATACTAAACACTTTCATCCACCTGTGTATAAACATATACTAAACACTTTCATCCACCTGTGTATAAACATATACTAAACACTTTCATCCACCTGTGTATAAACATATACTAAACACTTTCATCCACCTGTGTATAAACATATACTAAACACTTTCATCCACCTGTGTATAAACATATACTAAACACTTTCATCCACCTGTGTATAAACATATACTAAACACTTTCATCCACCTGTGTATAAACATATACTAAACACTTTCATCCACCTGTGTATAAACATATACTAAACACTTTCATCCACCTGTGTATAAACATATACTAAACACTTTCATCCACCTGTGTATAAACATATACTAAACACTTTCATCCACCTGTGTATAAACATATACTAAACACTTTCATCCACCTGTGTATAAACATATACTAAACACTTTCATCCACCTGTGTATAAACATATACTAAACACTTTCATCCACCTGTGTATAAACATATACTAAACACTTTCATCCACCTGTGTATAAATAAACATATACTAAACACTTTCATCCACCTGTGTATAAACATATACTAAACACTTTCATCCACCTGTGTATAAACATATACTAAACACTTTCATCCACCTGTGTATAAACATATACTAAACACTTTCATCCACCTGTGTATAAACATATACTAAACACTTTCATCCACCTGTGTATAAACATATACTAAACACTTTCATCCACCTGTGTATAAACATATACTAAACACTTTCATCCACCTGTGTATAAACATATACTAAACACTTTCATCCACCTGTGTATAAACATATACTAAACACTTTCATCCACCTGTGTATAAACATATACTAAACACTTTCATCCACCTGTGTATAAACATATACTAAACACTTTCATCCACCTGTGTATAAACATATACTAAACACTTTCATCCACCTGTGTATAAACATATACTAAACACTTTCATCCACCTGTGTATAAACATATACTAAACACTTTCATCCACCTGTGTATAAACATATACTAAACACTTTCATCCACCTGTGTATAAACATATACTAAACACTTTATCTCTACCTGTGTATAAACATATACTAAACACTTTCATCCACCTGTGTATAAACATATACTAAACACTTTCATCCACCTGTGTATAAAAACATATACTAAACACTTTCATCCACCTGTGTATAAACATATACTAAACACTTTCATCCACCTGTGTATAAACATATACTAAACACTTTCATCCACCTGTGTATAAACATATACTAAACACTTTCATCTACCTGTGTATAAACATATACTAAACACTTTCATCTACCTGTGTATAAACATATACTAAACACTTTCATCCACCTGTGTATAAACATATACTAAACACTTTCATCCACCTGTGTATAAACATATACTAAACACTTTCATCCACCTGTGTATAAACATATACTAAACACTTTCATCCACCTGTGTATAAACATATACTAAACACTTTCATCCACCTGTGTATAAACATATACTAAACACTTTCATCCACCTGTGTATAAACATATACTAAACACTTTCATCTACCTGTGTACCTGTGTATAAACATATACTAAACACTTTCATCCACCTGTGTATAAACATATACTAAACACTTTCATCCACCTGTGTATAAACATATACTAAACACTTTCATCCACCTGTGTATAAACATATACTAAACACTTTCATCCACCTGTGTATAAACATATACTAAACACTTTCATCCACCTGTGTATAAACATATACTAAACACTTTCATCCACCTGTGTATAAACATATACTAAACACTTTCATCCACCTGTGTATAAACATATACTAAACACTTTCATCCACCTGTGTATAAACATATACTAAACACTTTCATCCACCTGTGTATAAACATATACTAAACACTTTCTTCCACCTAGTATAAACATATACTTTTCATCCACCTGTGTATAAACATATACTAAACACTTTCATCCACCTGTGTATAAACATATACTAAACACTTTCATCCACCTGTGTATAAACATATACTAAACACTTTCATCCACCTGTGTATAAACATATACTAAACACTTTCATCATCCACCTGTGTATAAACATATACTAAACACTTTCATCCACCTGTGTATAAACATATACTAAACACTTTCATCCACCTGTGTATAAACATATACTAAACACTTTCATCCACCTGTGTATAAACATATACTAAACACTTTCATCCACCTGTGTATAAACATATACTAAACACTTTCATCCACCTGTGTATAAACATATACTAAACACTTTCATCCACCTGTGTATAAACATATACTAAACACTTTCATCCACCTGTGTATAAACATATACTAAACACTTTCATCCACCTGTGTATAAACATATACTAAACATATTTCATCCACCTGTGTATAAACATATACTAAACACTTTCATCCACCTGTGTATAAACATATACTAAACACTTTCATCCACCTGTGTATAAACATATACTAAACACTTTCATCCACCTGTGTATAAACATATACTAAACACTTTCATCCACCTGTGTATAAACATATACTAAACACTTTCATCCACCTGTGTATAAACATATACTAAACACTTTCATCCACCTGTGTATAAACATATACTAAACACTTTCATCCACCTGTGTATAAACATATACTAAACACTTTCATCCACCTGTGTATAAACATATACTAAACACTTTCATCCACCTGTGTATAAACATATACTAAACACTTTCATCCACCTGTGTATAAACATATACTAAACACTTTCATCCACCTGTGTATAAACATATACTAAACACTTTCATCCACCTGTGTATAAACATATACTAAACACTTTCATCCACCTGTGTATAAACATATACTAAACACTTTCATCTACCTGTAAACATATACTAAACACTTTCATCCACCTGTGTATAAACATATACTAAACACTTTCATCCACCTGTGTATAAACATATACTAAACACTTTCATCCACCTGTGTATAAACATATACTAAACACTTTCATCCACCTGTGTATAAACATATACTAAACACTTTCATCCACCTGTGTATAAACATATACTAAACACTTTCATCCACCTGTGTATAAACATATACTAAACACTTTCATCCACCTGTGTATAAACATATACTAAACACTTTCATCCACCTGTGTATAAACATATACTAAACACTTTCATCCACCTGTGTATAAACATATACTAAACACTTTCATCCACCTGTGTATAAACATATACTAAACACTTTCATCCACCTGTGTATAAACATATACTAAACACTTTCATCCACCTGTGTATAAACATATACTAAACACTTTCATCCACCTGTGTATAAACATATACTAAACACTTTCATCCACCTGTGTATAAACATATACTAAACACTTTCATCCACCTGTGTATAAACATATACTAAACACTTTCATCTACCTGTGTATAAACATATACTAAACACTTTCATCCACCTGTGTATAAACATATACTAAACACTTTCATCCACCTGTGTATAAACATATACTAAACACTTTCATCCACCTGTGTATAAACATATACTAAACACTTTCATCCACCTGTGTATAAACATATACTAAACACTTTCATCCACCTGTGTATAAACATATACTAAACACTTTCATCCACCTGTGTATAAACATATACTAAACACTTTCATCCACCTGTGTATAAACATATACTAAACACTTTCATCCACCTGTGTATAAACATATACTAAACACTTTCATCCACCTGTGTATAAACATATACTAAACACTTTCATCCACCTGTGTATAAACATATACTAAACACTTTCATCCACCTGTGTATAAACATATACTAAACACTTTCATCCACCTGTGTATAAACATATACTAAACACTTTCATCCACCTGTGTATAAACATATACTAAACACTTTCATCCACCTGTGTATAAACATATACTAAACACTTTCATCCACCTGTGTATAAACATATACTAAACACTTTCATCCACCTGTGTATAAACATATACTAAACACTTTCATCCACCTGTGTAAAACATATACTTTTCATCCACCTGTGTATAAACATATACTAAACACTTTCATCCACCTGTGTATAAACATATACTAAACACTTTCATCCACCTGTGTATAAACATATACTAAACACTTTCATCCACCTGTGTATAAACATATACTAAACACTTTCAAACACTTTCATCCACCTGTGTATAAACATATACTAAACACTTTCATCCACCTGTGTATAAACATATACTAAACACTTTCATCCACCTGTGTATAAACATATACTAAACACTTTCATCCACCTGTGTATAAACATATACTAAACACTTTCATCCACCTGTGTATAAACATATACTAAACACTTTCATCCACCTGTGTATAAACATATACTAAACACTTTCATCCACCTGTGTATAAACATATACTAAACACTTTCATCCACCTGTGTATAAACATATACTAAACACTTTCATCCACCTGTGTATAAACATATACTAAACACTTTCATCCACCTGTGTATAAACATATACTAAACACTTTCATCCACCTGTGTATAAACATATACTAAACACTTTCATCCACCTGTGTATAAACATATACTAAACACTTTCATCCACCTGTGTATAAACATATACTAAACACTTTCATCCACCTGTGTATAAACATATACTAAACACTTTCATCCACCTGTGTATAAACATATACTAAACACTTTCATCTACCTGTGTATAAACATATACTAAACACTTTCATCCACCTGTGTATAAACATATACTAAACACTTTCATCCACCTGTGTATAAACATATACTAAACACTTTCATCCACCTGTGTATAAACATATACTAAACACTTTCATCCACCTGTGTATAAACATATACTAAACACTTTCATCCACCTGTGTATAAACATATACTAAACACTTTCATCCACCTGTGTATAAACATATACTAAACACTTTCATCCACCTGTGTATAAACATATACTAAACACTTTCATCCACCTGTGTATAAACATATACTAAACACTTTCATCCACCTGTGTATAAACATATACTAAACACTTTCATCCACCTGTGTATAAACATATACTAAACACTTTCATCCACCTGTGTATAAACATATACTAAACACTTTCATCTACCTGTGTATAAACATATACTAAACACTTTCATCCACCTGTGTATAAACATATACTAAACACTTTCATCCACCTGTGTATAAACATATACTAAACACTTTCATCCACCTGTGTATAAACATATACTAAACACTTTCATCCACCTGTGTATAAACATATACTAAACACTTTCATCCACCTGTGTATAAACATATACTAAACACTTTCATCCACCTGTGTATAAACATATACTAAACACTTTCATCTACCTGTGTATAAACATATACTAAACACTTTCATCCACCTGTGTATAAACATATACTAAACACTTTCATCCACCTGTGTATAAACATATACTAAACACTTTCATCCACCTGTGTATAAACATATACTAAACACTTTCATCCACCTGTGTATAAACATATACTAAACATCCACCTGTGTATAAACATATACTAAACACTTTCATCCACCTGTGTATAAACATATACTAAACACTTTCATCCACCTGTGTATAAACATATACTAAACACTTTCATCCACCTGTGTATAAACATATACTAAACACTTTCATCCACCTGTGTACATATACTAAACACTTTCATCCACCTGTGTATAAACATATACTAAACACTTTCATCCACCTGTGTATAAACATATACTAAACACTTTCATCCACCTGTGTATAAACATATACTAAACACTTTCAAACACTTTCACTTTCATCACCTGTATATAAACATATACTAAACACTTTCATCAACCTGTGTATAAATAAACATATACTAAACACTTTCATCCACCTGTGTATAAACATATACTAAACACTTTCATCAACCTGTGTATAAATAAACATATACTAAACACTTCATTCACCTGTGTATAAACATATACTAAACACTTTCATCTACCTGTGTATAAACATATACTAAACACTTTCATCCACCTGTGTATAAACATATACTAAACACTTTCATCCACCTGTGTATAAACATATACTAAACACTTTCATCCACCTGTGTATAAACATATACTAAACACTTTCATCCACCTGTGTATAAACATATACTAAACACTTTCATCCACCTGTGTATAAACATATACTAAACACTTTCATCCACCTGTGTATAAACATATACTAAACACTTTCATCCACCTGTGTATAAACATATACTAAACACTTTCATCCACCTGTGTATAAACATATACTAAACACTTTCATCCACCTGTGTATAAACATATACTAAACACTTTCATCCACCTGTGTATAAACATATACTAAACACTTTCATCCACCTGTGTATAAACATATACTAAACACTTTCATCCACCTGTGTATAAACATATACTAAACACTTTCATCCACCTGTGTATAAACATATACTAAACACTTTCATCCACCTGTGTATAAACATATACTAAACACTTTCATCCACCTGTGTATAAACATATACTAAACACTTTCATCCACCTGTGTATAAACATATACTAAACACTTTCATCCACCTGTGTATAAACATATACTAAACACTTTCATCCACCTGTGTATAAACATATACTAAACACTTTCATCCACCTGTGTATAAACATATACTAAACACTTTCATCCACCTGTGTATAAACATATACTAAACACTTTCATCCACCTGTGTATAAACATATACTAAACACTTTCATCCACCTGTGTATAAACATATACTAAACACTTTCATCCACCTGTGTATAAACATATACTAAACACTTTCATCTACCTGTGTATAAACATATACTAAACACTTTCATCCACCTGTGTATAAATAAACATATACTAAACACTTTCATCCACCTGTGTATAAACATATACTAAACACTTTCATCCACCTGTGTATAAACATATACTAA